>NW_019154108.1:16418162-16635707 GCF_002288905.1 Enhydra lutris kenyoni | reverse complement strand
TTTTTAAAGATTTTATTTATTTATTTGACAAAGAGAGATCACAAGTAGACAGAGAGGCAGGCAGAGAGAGAGAGAGCGAGGGAAGCAGGCTCCCTGCCGAGCAGAGAGCCCGATGCGGGACTCGATCCCAGGACCCTGAGATCATGACCCGAGCCGAAGGCAGCGGCCTAACCCACTGAGCCACCCAGGCGCCCCAAAAATACACATTCTTTTCAAGTGCATATAGAATATTCTCCAGATTAGATGACCTATTAGGTCACCAAACAAGTCTCAAAAAATTCAGAAAGATTGAAGTCATATCATGCATCTTTTCTGACCACAGTGCTATGAAATTGGAAATCAACCACAAGAAAAAAAAAAGCTAGAAAGACCACAAATACATGGAAATTAAATAACATTTTCCTAAACAATGGATGAACCAATTAGGAGAAATCAAAAAATACTAGGAAACGAAAATGAAAACACAACAATCCAAAACCTTTGGGATGTACCAAAGTAGATCCAAGGGGGAAGTTTATGGGAATACAGGCCTACTTCAAGAAGCAAGATAAAATTCAAATAGCCTGATCTTACACCAAAAGGAGTTAGAAAAGGCAGGAAACAAAGCCCTTCTGCTGAAGGAAGGAAATAATAAAGATTAGAGCAGAAATAAATGATATAGGAACTAAACGAGCAGATAAATGAAACCAGGAGCTGGTTCTTTGAAAAGATAAAATTCATAAATCTCTAGCCAGACTCATCAAAAAACAGAGGAAGGACTGAAAATTACAAAGGAAAGAGGAGAAATAACAACCAACACCAAAGAAATACAGTTGTAAGAGAATGTTATGAAAAACTATGCCAACAAATTGGACAACCTAGAGGGAGTGGATAAATTCCTAGAAACATAACCTACCAAAGCTGAAGCAGGAAGAAATGGAAAACATGAGTAAATTGATTACTAGCAAGGAGATGAATCAGTAAGCAAAAAACAAAACAAAACAGACCCACTCCTAGTGAACACAGAAGTTAGGACAGGATGGCTTTATTCTATCAAATATTTATTTATTCATTGATTGATTGATTTTACTTTTTTGAGAGAGAGCACACAGGTGCATGATCAGAGGGAGAATCAGGCTCCCCTCTGAGCAGGGAGCCCAACATAGGGCTCCATCCCAAAACCCTAAGATTATGAGCTGAAGATGGGCACTTAATTGACTGAGCCACCCAGGTGCCCCTCTATCAAATATTTAAAGAAGAATTACTACCTATTCTTCTCATACTATTCCAAAAAATAGAAGAAGGAAGCTTCCAAATTCATTCTGTGAGGCCAGCATTTCCCTAATACTAAAACTGATAAAGACACCACAAATGAAGAGAATTACAAGCCAGTATTTTTGATGAATACAGATGCAAAAATCCTCAACAAAATGCTAGCAAAAAGAATCCAAAGTACATTTAAATCATTCACTGTGATCAAATGGGATTTATTCTCCGTATGCAAGGGTGGTTCCATATTTGCACATCAGTCAGCACATCAGTAAGATAAAGGATAAAAACCCTATGATCATTTCAGGAGACTCAGATAAAGCATTTGACAAAGTACATGATAAAAGCCCTCAACAAAGTAGGTTTAGAGGGAATATACCTCAACATTATTAAGGCTATATTTGAAAAACCCACAGTGAACATCATACGTAATTAGAGAAAAGCTTTTCTCCTAAGAGCAGGAACAAGACAAGGATGTCCACTCTCACCACTTTTATTTAACGTAGTACTGAAAGTCCTAGCAATAGAAATTAGGTAACAAAAGAAATAAAAGGTATCCAGATTCGTAAGGAAGAGGCAAAATTTACATTATTTGCAGATCACATGATACTCTATATCAAAAACCCGAAAGACTACACAAAAAAACTTGAATTCAAAAATAAAAAATGAATTCAGTAAAGTCACAGGATATAGAAATCAATGTGCAAAAACCTGTTGCATTTCTGTACACTAATAACGAAGCTTCAGAAAGAGAAATTGGGAAAACAGTCTTATTTACAATTGCCCTCAAAATAGAACACCTGGGAATAAACCTAACCAAAAAAGTGAAAGACCTGTGCTCTGAAAACTATAAAACTCTGGTGAAAGAAATTGGAAGACACAAGGAAATGGAAAGACACTCCATGCTAATGGATTAGAAGAATAAATATTGTTAAAATGTTTATTCTACCCAAAGCAGCCTATACTTAAATTGCAGTCCCCATCAAAACGCCAACAGCATTTTTTGCAGAACTAGAACAAAAAAAAACATCCTACAATGTATGTGGAGGCACAAAAGACCCCAAATTGCCAAAGCAGTTTTGAGAATGGAAGACAAAGCTGGAGGTGTTACAATTCCAGAGTTTAGGTTAAATTGTAAAACCATAGTCATCAAAGCAGTGTGGTACCAGCATAAAAATAGACACATCAATGGGAATGGAATAAAAACCCCAGAAATCCACAATTATATGATCCATTAATCTTTGACAAAGCAGGAAAGAATACCCAACAGGAAAAAGACAGTCACTTCAATAAATGGTGTTGGGAAAACTAGACAGCTACTTGCAAAAGAATGAAACTAAATCATTTCCTTTTTTTTTTTTTTAAGATTTTATTTATTTATTTGACAGGCAGAGATCACAAGTAGGCAGAGAGGCAGGCAGAGAGGCAGGAGGAAGCAGGCTCCCCGCTGAGCAGGGAGCCCGATGTGGGGCTCGATCCCAGGACCCTGGGATCATGACCCGAGCCGAAGGCAGTGTCTTTAACCCACTGAGCCACCCAGGCGCCCCACTAAATCATTTTCTTACACCATACCCAAAAATAAATTCAGAATGGATTAAAGACCTAAATGTGAGACTTGAAACCATAAAAATACTAGAAGAGAACACAGGCAGTAATTTTTCTGACATTGACAGCAGCAGCATTTTTCTAGCTATGTCTCCTGAGGAAAAGGAAATAAAACCAAAAATAAACTCTTGGGATTATATTAAAATAAAAATATTCTACAGAGGAAAGGAAATAATCAACAAAACTAAAGAACGATCTACAGAATGAGAGAAGATATTTGTAAGTGACATCCTGTAAAGTGTTAGTGTCCAAAATATATGAAGAACTTCTACAACTCAAAACCCCAAAAATGAATAATCCAATTAAAAAATGGGCAGAAGTAATGAACAGACATTTTCTCCAAAGAAGACATCCAGATGTCCAACAGACACATGAAAAGATGCTTAACATTACTCATCATCAGGGAATTACAAATCAAAACTAGAGTATCTAGCCTCTGCCTTCAGCTCAGGTCATGATCTCAGGGTCCTGGGATCGAGCCCCGCATCAGGCTCTCTGCTCAGCAGGGAGCCTGCTTCCTCCTCTCTCTGCCTGCCTCTCTGCCTACTTGTGATCTCTGTCTGTCAAATAAATAAAATCTTAAAAAAAAAAAAAAACTAGAGTATCTCACATGTGTCAGAATGGCTAAAATAAAAAACACAAGAAACAGCAAGTATTAGCAAGAATGTGTAGAGAAAGGAACCCTCTTGTACTCTTGGTGGGAATTAAAACTTTGTAGCCACTGTGAAAAACAGTATGGAGGTTCCTCAAAAAAATTAATAATAGAACTACCCTATAATCCAGTAATAACACTACTGGATATTTGCCCCCAAAATACAAAAACAGTGATTTAGAACAGTGATTTAGATACATGCACCCCTGTGTTTATAGCAACATTATTTATAATAGCCAAGATATGGAAGCAACCCAAGTGTCCACCAGTAAATGAATAGATAAAGAAGATATGGAATGTATACACAAAGGAATATTTTAACCATAAAGAGAATGAAATCTTGCCATCTACAATGACATGAATGGAGCTATAGAGTATAATGCTAGTGAAATAAGTCAGAGAAAGACAAATACCTATGATTTCACTCATGAGGAATTTGAGAAACAAAATAAATGAGCAAAGGAATAAAAAAGTGAGAGACAAACCAAGACAAACTATAAACTGATGGTTGTCAGGGGGAAGAAGGATGGAGGGATGGGTGAGATCGGTGATGGGGATTAAGGAGTGCACTTGTCATGATGAGCACTGGGTGATGTATGGAATTGTCGAATCACTGTATTGTACACTTGAAACTGATATAATACTGTGTGTTGGAATTTTTTAAAAAAATGTAAAACGTATTAATTTGGTTTGATACACTTATATTTTGAAAATGATTACCACCATAGCTAACACCTTCATCACATCACATAATTACTATTTCTTTTTGTGGTGAGAACAGTAAGATCTACTCTCTCAGCAACTTTCAAGTATATAATGTGATATTATTATCTTTTCTTACTAGAGAGGGAGGGGCAGAGGGAGAGAGAGAGAGAGAGAGAATCCACGCCCAGTGCAGAGCTTGATTCCACAACCCTGAGATCATGACCTGAGCCAAAATCAAGAGTTGGACACTGACTGAGCTGGCATCCCAGTATGATATTAACTATAATCACCATGCTGTACATTAGATCCCTAACACCTGTCTTTTAACTAAGGGTTTGTGCCCTTTGACCAACATTTTCCCCCAACCCCCAAGTTCCTGGTAACTGCATTCTGCTCTGTTTCTGTGAGCTTGGTTTTCTTTGATTTCACAAATAAGTGATATTTGTCGTCTTTTTTTTTTTTTTCTAAGATTTTATTTATTTATTTGATAGAGAGGTGGGGAGCACAAGTAGGCAGAGTGGCAGGCAGAGGGAGAGGGAGAAACAGGTTCTCCACCGAGCAGGGAGCCCGATTCGGGGCTCGATCCCAGGACCGTGGGATCATGACCTGAGCCGAAGGCAGCTGCTTAACCGACTGAGCTACCCAGACAACCCAATATTTGTCTTCTTTCTCCGGTTTTTTGTTTTGTTTTGTTTTTGTTTTTACTTAGCATAAGGCCCTCCAGGTCCATTCATGTTATTGCAAGTGGCAGGGTTTCCTTTCTCATGGTTGAATAATATTCCGTTGTGTATGTATATCACATCTGTATTCATCTGTTGACAGACACTCGGGTTCTTGGCTATTGTGAATAACTCTTCAGTGAACATGGGAGTGCAGATACTTCTTCAAGATACTGTTTTCATTTTCTTTGGATGTAAAACTAGATGTGGGATTGCTGGATTCTATGGGAGTTCTATGTTTAGTTTTTGAGGAACCTTTAAACCGTTTTCTGTAGTGGCTGTACCAATTTACATCCACCAGCAGTGCATAAGAGTCCCCTTTTTCCACATTCTTGCCAAAGCTTGCCATCTGTCTTTTAGATAACTATTCTAACAGGAATGAGATGATATCTCATGGTGGTTGTGATTTGCATTCTGCTGATGATTAGTGATGTCAAGAACCTTTTTGTGTACTTGTTGACTATTTGTATGTCTTCTCTGGGAAAATGGCTATTCAGTTTTGCTGCCCATTTTTAAACTGGATTGTTTGGGAGTTTTGCTGTTTAATTGTGTGAATTCTTTAAATATTTTAGATATCAACCCCTTGTCAGAAATATGATCTCCAAGTATTTTCTCCTGTCCTGTAGTTTACCTTTTCGTTTTGAACTTTGTTTTGCTGTGCGTAAACTTTTTAGTTTGCTGTAGTTCCACTTACTAATTTTTGCTTTTGTTGCTTGTGCTTTTGGTGTCAAATCCAAAAAAAGTCATTACCAGGACCAGTGACAAGGAATTTTTTTCCTATGGTTTCTTCTAGGAGTTCTACCGTTTCTTTCTTTTCTTTTTTTTTTTTTTTTTTTTTAACGATTTTTATCTATTTATTTGCTCTAGAAAGTACATACATGCACATGCTGGGGGAGCAGGAGGCAGAGGTAGAAGCAGGCAGAAGGAGAAGCAGGCTCCCCTCTGAGCCAGGAGCCTGATGCAGGACCTTATCCCAGTTAATATCTGAAGGCAGACATTTAACTGATTGAGCCTCCCTGGCATCCCGAGAGTTTTACAGTTTAAAGTCTTATGCTTAAATCCTTACTCTATTTCAAGTTAATTTTTGTTACGAGTGTAACTTAAGATAGGGGTCCACATTCATTCTTTTGCATGTGGTTTTCCTGTTTCCTCAGCACCATTTACTGAAGAGACTGTTTTTTCCCACCGAGGGCTCTCTTGTCAGATGTCAGCTGACCATCTAGCTCATCTTAACTTGATTATATCTGCAAAAACCTTATTTCCAAATAAGGTCTCATTTGCAGGGATCTGGGGTTAAGACTTGGACATATTTTTTGGGGAGACAAAATTTAACCCACTACGCAGGCTTATTCTTTTTTTTTTTTTTTTTTTTTTTTTTTTTTAAGTAAGCTCTGTGTCCAATGTGGGGCTTGAACTCATGACCCTGAGATCAAGAGTCACATGCTCAGGGCACCTGGGTGGCTCAGTCCATTAGGCATCTCTTTGGCTCAGGGTCCTGGGTCCTAGCCCCTCGTCGGGCTTCCTGCTCACTGGGGAGTCTGCTTCTCCCTCTTCCTCTGCTCCTCCCTGGCTCTCTCTCTCTGATAAATAAATAAAATCTTTAAAAAAAAAGAACCTGGAAGGAGGACCGAATGGGTATATGGCAATGGCAGTGGGGGTGGGGGTGTGCAGAGAAACAGGAAGAAGTAGAGTGGGGCACATGGAGTAGTCTATTATAAGAATTATAGGGGCGCCTGGGTGGCTCAGTGGGTTAAAGCCTCTGCCTTTGGCTTGGGTCATGATCCCAGGGTCCTGGGATCGAGCCCCGCATCAGGCTCTCTGCTCCGTGGAGAGCCTGCTTCCTCCTCTCTCTCTGCCTGCCTCTCTGCCTATTTGTGATCTCTCTCTGTCAAATAAATGAATAAAATGTTAAAAAAAAAAAAAAAGAATTATAGCTTTTACTCCAAATAAGGGGAATAGACTCATTGATTAAAACTTGTAAAAAAAATTAGGTATTTTTCTTGTTTTGTCCAGAAAACAATATATATATATTTTTTTGTTTAAATTCAGTTAGCCAACATATAGTACATCATAACTCTCAGATGTAGTGTTCAACTATTTATCAGTTCCGTATAACACCCAGTGCACATCACCTAATTACCCCATCCCCGACCCACCTCCCCAAATAATGAATATATATATATTTTTAAAGATTTTTTAAAAATATATTTTTTAAAGATTTAATTTATTTATTTGACAGAGATCACAGGTAGGCAGAGAGGCAGGCAGAGAGAGAGGAGGAAGCAGGCTCCCCGCTGAGCAGAGAGCCTGATGCAGGGCTCGATCCCACCACCCTGGGATCATGACCTGAGCCGAAGGCAGAGACTTTAACCCACTGAGCCACCCAGGTGACCCCAAATAATATATTTTTAAAGATTTATTTATTTTAGAGAGAGAATGAGTGAGAGAATGAGCACATACAGGGGTGGAGGGAAGCAGGGAGAGAATCTCAAGCAGACGCCTCACTGAGCACGGTGCCCCACTGGTACTGAATTCGAGGACCCCGAGATCATGACCTGAGCGTAAGTCAGGAGCTGGGCACTTAACCAACTGAGCCACCTAGGCTCAATATTAAAATAATATTGATAATATTCAAATAATATTTGAATTAAAGTAATATAGGCATATGGATTGGGGCGCCTGGGCTCAGGTCATGATCCCAGAGTCCTGGGATCCAGCCCCACATCGGGCTCTCTGCTCAGCAGGGAACCTGCTTCCCCCTCTCCTTCTGCCTGCCTCTCTGCTTCTCTGCCTACTTGTGATCTCTGTCTGTCAAATAAATAAATAAAAATCTTAAAATAAATAAATAAATAAAGTAATATAGACATATGGAAATAAAAATTCAAACAGTGTGGAAGACTCTAAAATGAAATTCTATAAAGTTCTTTGCCCACATGTCATATACTCATTCAGTTGTATTTCTCAGAAGTATCTATCCACTTGTGACTGTAATCATGCATGACTGCCTTTATGACACTCAACTCTAAATTCTTTCTTTGAAGAAAGTGGCCTTCGTAAGTTGAACATTTATTTGTCTGACATGTAGATGAAGGTTAATCTGGATAGTTTCTGCAGTTGTATTTCCGTTTGCTCTCTACCTCGTCTCCTCTAGCAAAGCCTCTAGTGGCCACCAGAGGGAGCCAAGTTCATTATAAATAAGATGGTGATTCCACTCTTAGAAATTTCTAAGGCTTTCAGTCTGTTTCAGTGGTATTGTTAATACCTTGCTTCTCACTGACCATCTAGTCTCTTGCCATTTTTTTTTTGAATCCTTAAGCTTTTTAAACTTTTATGTTTACTTGGAATCTTATTAATAACCGTATTTCTCTTTGCTTTCCTAGTCTGATGACTTTTGGACTAGCATCTGTTGTGTTATATTTGTGTATTGTCCAAGAGGATAAATCGCATAGGTGGGAGAACTGACATGCTCTTTTGTTCGGAGAGGTAAAGAAGTGGTTATATAACTGTCCAGTAACCATCTAGCCTTTTGTAAAACTTGCTTCTGTTCATCTGTGGTTTTTATAGCATTATCGTACTTCTCAGTTAATTGAACATTAGAGTACCTAAACTCATACGTGTAAGTACACTTACCTATAAAGGTAATCATAACTTTTGAAATTTATATTTGAAAAATTACTGGGCAGGTCTGTTCATTTTTGCCAAAAATTTATCTTCTTTCATATTGTCATTCAGATTTAGTTTTCATTGACTACCAGTTACTGGTATTGAATTGGATTTCCTTTCTTTAGTTGCCTTATGCTAGCTAATTGTGCTTTAAGCTACAGTTTCTCCTATATGAAAACTCTCATCTTAGAACCTCATCAAACCTTTTTTTTTTTTTAAGATTTTATTTATTTGATAGAGACACAGGGAGAGAGGAAACATAAACAGGGGGAGTGGGAAGGCGAGAAGCAGGCTTTCTGCTGAGAGGGAGCCTGATGGCGGGGCTTGATCCCAGGACTCTGGGATCACGACTTGAGCCGAAGGCAGACGCCCAGTGACTGAGCCGTAGTACTACATCAAAGCCTGGGATCCTGTTGGGTTCATCTTTGTATCCTGGCCATACTGTCTACAAGGTGATGCCATAGGAAGGAAACTAGTAAATAGTTTTTAGATCATTTTAATTTCCTTCTCAAATAACACTAATCTCTGTATATTTGTCTTTCAGGATGTATTTCTAACCCTTTTCTGGCTTCTCTCTTGTTTCTTCAAGTTCCAGGGCATAACTTAACTTAGTTTGGGAGGATTGCTTTATTTATTTATTTATTTTTATTTATCTATTTTAAAGATTTTATTTGAGAGATAAGGAGAGAGTGTACATGAGTTGAGTGAGGGACAGATGGAGAGGGAGAAGAAGACTCCCTGCTGAGCAGGAAGCCCAACACTGGGCTCGACCCCAGGACCCTGAGATCATGACCTGAGCGAAGGCAGATGCTTAACCCACTGAGCCACCCAGGCGCCCTGGAGGATTACTTTATTCAAATCAGCAGCGTTTATAGAGCATGAGATACGCATGTTGTTATTTTAACTCCTGAGGAAAAAAATCTACCTGGAAATAAATAGAAAACTGAACGTTTGTGGTTAAGATTAAGTGTTGCTGAAGAGATTAAAATATGCACACACAGGTAAGTGAATTTTTTTAAAAAACTCTATTCATTTATTTGAGAGAGAGAGCACGAGCATGGGGAGGAGCAGAGGGAGAGGGAGAAGCAGACTCCCCACTGAGCAGGGAGCCCCAGTCTTGGGGCTCAGTCCCAGGACTCTGCGATCATGACCTGAGCTGAAGGCAGACGCCTAACCCGCTGAGCCACCCAGGTGCCCCAGGGAAAATAAATTTTGAATTAAGGTGTGAATGTGGTAAAGGCCATTTTTGAGTTGATAGGACTATCATAAAGCACAAAGTCTGTATGATTAAATATCATTTTGCCCAAGGATTTGGCTTTATGTTTATGTTTCTCCCTACTGTTCTTGTAGTTTTTAACTATAACCTGTGTTGAATATAAATTTATTTTTTAGCCCTAATCTTTTCTGTGTTCCTGATTAGAGCTTTTTAGCCACAGGTCATAAAAAAGGAAAAGAAAAAAAAAAAGGAAAAATGCCTAAAGAGACAATACCATTAGCATAAGAGAATAAAAGAAGGAAGTAGAATTGAAATTTTTACGTAATTGTGGGATTATGGTTTACAGAGGTGTGCAGGCTTTATTTAAACAGGGAAATTAGACCTGCACCCCATCCAGTTTTTGCTGTGAGTGCCAGATGGGGTATGAAATCTAGGTTTTTATGCGTCATCTTTTGATTTTTAAAATAAATCTTTAAAAAAAGTAAGCACAATGTGAACCAAATCAGCACATCTACAGGCCACATTCCACTTGAGGGGCTCTACCTTTTTTACTTTATTTTAGTTTCACATGTTGAAAATCTTGCTGAGCATTTCTAGAAATCTTCAGTGTTGCAGTAGAGCTTCAAACTCAGTGAATCCAAGGTAGAACTCATTAACTAGCCACTCACTGCCTTCAGCTGTTCTCTTCTCTTTTATTCCTTTTCTTACTTAATGGTGTTGCCATATACCTAGTTAATTCACATGAAAAACCTAGGAGTAACCCTGCATCTTTCCTTATTACTTCTTAGTGGCCCATTATCAAGTCTCACTAATTTAATCTTCTAAATAGTTCTAAATATTTCACACCTAGCATTCTCCTTTCTAGTTTATGCTCATCCTTTGAGACTAAGTTCAGCGTATTTCCACCTCTAGGAATCTTTTCCTCATTCTTTGAACCTTAGTGAGATAGACAAAGTCCCTGTTCTCTGTGGCCCATACTTTCATTGTACTTGGCTCTTTGCATTTAAATTTTCTTTCTCTTCTGTGGTACTGTAAATTCACCCAAAATTAAGATTATATTTTCCTTACATTTATATTGCTTATACCAGGACTGTATCTGAAACAGAAGAGGATCAGTTCAACAGAATAGATGTGAACGGAAGTGATCTGGCAGTTGTGTCATGTGTAGTGGCGGGGAAGGTTGTTTTCCTTTATAAAGCTTTCCCAGTCACGATCGCGCCAAATTAGTAGGAAGTCAAGTTAAGGCCCTGTATGCCTTGAATTCTGAACGCAGTGTCTTTATTCCTCTTTTGTATGGCTTATGTCCTTGTTTTCTCAGATGCGTTATATATGGATTAATTGAGTTAGATTTTAATTGGGTTAAGTACTGTATTCTTTATGCAGGAACGTGAAAGTTAATACCTAATTAACTGCACATTGGAGTTTTGGGTGGGTCAGAGAGGAGGAGAAACTCTAGTAAGAGGTTGAAATAAATTTGAAATAGGCATTTATCTAGGATAAGCCTGCTTTTAAAAAGAGCGTTACGTAGCGTGGGAGAATCTTGCTTCAAAAACAAGTCAGGAGGGACGTCTGGGTGGCTCAGTCAGTTAAGCGTCTGCCTTTGGCTCAGGTCATGATCCCAGGGTCCTGGGTTCCTTGCTCAGCTGGGGGCCTGCTTCTCTTCCCTCAGCTTATGCGTTCTCTTTCTCTCTGGCAAGTAAATTAATGAAATCTTCCTCCTCCCCCCCCCCCCCAAAAAAAAAAGGGGCAGGAAAATCCAAAATTCCTTGGCTGGACTATGTTGTGGTTTAGAGAAAGTGAATTGTCTTTTAATTCAGTGGACTGTAGAGGGCAGTGTTTGACAGTTTAAAATTAACAGTGACTTCCTGTGAAGGGAAATACACTGACATTGTGCTTATTTTGTGTTTTTGTTTCTCTTATAGAAACACATTACAGTAACTGTAGGGTTAGAAATTTTTAAAAAATTTTAGCTGTATTTAATATATCAAAATGTAATGTTTCATGAAAAGTAAAGATAGAGTTTCAATAAAGAACATTCTAGCCTTGGAATAATAGATGAGAACTAAAAATGAGAAAAGATTTTGTTGTCCTATTTAATTCATATAAGAAAAATAAGCAATATAAATTTCATTTGATAATCTAAGTTTGTTGGAAAATTAGTATCTTGTGTAACTAAAAAATTTTTTTATAAAAGAATTCTTAAGACTTTCCTCTGTGCAATAGATTAGGATGTATTTCTTTGTAAGTAAAGCAATTATGCATTTGAGTAGACTAATTCAATTATGATATTACTTACATGAAATAGTCTAGAATAGCTCCTTTTGGAATGAGTTATTTCAGATTTATTTTAATTAAAAAGCAACTTATATGTATTAATTAGGAATTAGTAATTGAAACTTCACTTTTATCTAGTTTTCAGATTATGAAAAGATTATTTTTTCTACTGAAAAACCATTTGTTCTAAAAGCAGAACCCTATTGTAACATGTTTTGTTATTAGGAACAAATATATTTGTCCAAAAATATTGAATATATTTTTTTGTTTCTATATACAGGTAATTTCTGATACAGAAAAGCATGATGTATTGGTAAAAACGTAAAATGTTCTACCCCACTGATTTGTAAAGGGTTGCACAGTATGGAACTGTAGAATTATACATGCTTGTGTGCGTGTGTGTGCTTGCATTTGCCAATTTAATCTAGTGGTCCCTATTTGTGGTTAAAAAATGTATATGTTTTGGTTAGTTTCGGGGGAATTGACAAATAGGATAATCATCTGATGTATTCATTGGGTATTTTCACATTGCTTCATGCATTTACTTGTCCTCTCCTATTATATTTGCCAATTGAAGAAAGGAGGCAGTATGTGTCTGTATGCCTGTATGTGTGTGTATGCAGAAACTTTGACATATTCATTCTTCATTAAAAAAATAATTTAGTGGTATAACTTAAATGAAACATGTGAGTGCTTTTAGGGCTCACATTCTATCTTTAAATAGCACTGTAGTTTTGCATCATAGATCTCATATAAAATTACCTTGGGATAAAATTCTAATGTTTTCATTGATATTAGTGGGATTGGATTGCATTGGAACCAGATCCTGAAATATAAAGGTTATTAGTTTTGGTATTTCTTCTTGCAGTACCTGGACATAATAAATAAATGTTGTCATCCTCCACAGTTTTCCAATTTCTCCTTATGTTCAATATTTCATATATTTGAAAAAAACTTTAGTGGAATACCTAGTCATTTATAATTTTAAATTAGATAAAATGGAAAGATACTTAGGGAAGAGAAGTTTTGGGGATTTTTTGTATTTGTTTTTTTAATGAGATATATCCCACTTACTCTTTTTAACATATAGTTAAGTTTTACCGTAGCATTTTCCCATCATATAGTAGTTATGACACTGGGCTATTTTAATTAAGTCTTGAAAAATGTGTTAATTTGGATTTGGAACCCAGTGAAGGAAGATAATTTTTCTTCCCATTTGTTTTAAAAATAAAGTGACAAAAAATTCAGTGAAATTATATTCTGCAAATTTAATCAATGTTTTATTACTATTCTAATATATTCTATGCCAAAACAGTATATATCTTTCATAAAAATTTATTTGCTTATGCATATATGTATGTATGCATATATATATACATATATGTATATATATGTGTAAGATTAAAAGATTTGGGGCGCCTGGATGGCTCAGTGGGTTGGGCTTCTGCCTTTGGCTCAGGTCATGATATAAGGGTCCTGGGATTGAGCCCTCGCATTGGGCTCTCCGCTCAGCAGGGAGCCTGCTTCCTTCTCTGTCTCTGCCTGCTTCTCTGCCTACTTGTGATCTCTCTCTGTGCCAAATAAAGAAATAAATAAAATCTTTTTAAAAAAGGTTAAAATATTTTATTAGTCTCAGTCTTTTTATTTTTAGTTCTGTAGGGTAGTTATTATTCTCTTCTCACAGACAAGGAATCTAGGGCTCACAGAGGTTAAGTAATGTAACCAAGACATTAACCTGCTGATAGCTAGAAAGTGCAAAAGCAAGAGTTGCAGACCTAGGTTTCCTTAACTTAGATGGCATGCACTATTTTGTCCATAGACCGTGTTGCTCTTTTTTGAAGATTTTAGCTTTTTGTGGGTATATTTCGTTCTGTGTTGTCTTTTCCTTAAATATTCATCGGATATTTGACCCTGTTATCTTGGAGCCTGATGCTCTTTTCTCGGACTGTCTACCCTTTTAAAAGCAAGTGTAGATTTCAGCTGTATTTTAAGCCAGTTTAATAACTTCATTTTTTTTTTTTACTGTTAAAAGAGAAATACACACACTAGATTTGTTTCAAGAGGCCTTTATAGCTTTGTACTCTTTCTTGACAACATAGTGTTACTTCTTGTATTTCACACTGGATATAAGTGAATCTGAACAGAATCATTAGTAAATTGGAAATTTAAAATAATTGAAAAGTGATCTTTCTCTTTGTTCTAAAACTGAAGTCTTTGTAATGTTTTTGGTAACAATTTACAGTGTTTGAAAGTATTTAGAAGTATTCTATGTTAGATTTACAGTGAGGAGAAATCTTAACATGGACTGAATATTACAGTTTCAGAGTTCGAACCTTATGTGTTAGAACTGTATATGTGCTTATAAACTGATATCAACATAGACATAATTAATCTCTTAATATAATTATAAAATTATAAGTATTTTGATCAAGTGAATCTAGAATCAAGTGAATCTATTTTGGTGGTGATGATTTGTTAGTTTTTTCCGTGTAGATATATATGTCTTATATGTGTTGTTTAAATTTCCTTCATACTACATGCTGTCATTTAGCATTCAATATCAGTAATGATAGCAAAGGAGTTTGGTGGTATTACTAAGAAATGAGATACATTAAAGGCTCAAAAATAGCAACATTGTGTTTACATATGGTGTTAACATTGCATCCCGAATAACTATTTATATTACTTACTTAAAAAAAAAAAAAAAAGCTTGGAACTGTCCACTATTTAAAGTTGTTTTTTTTTTAATTCTGAACATTGTGTTGGTTATTAAAATTTTTTAAAACTAAAAGGATAATTTTTTAAATTTAATTTTAATTCCGGTGGGGTTAACATGCAGTGTTTTATTAGTTTCAGGTGGACAGTGTAGTGATGCAGCAGGTCCATCTATTACTCAGTGCTCATCAAGGTATGGGTATTTCTCATCCCTTCCACCTACCTCATGCATCCCCTCTGGTACCCTAAATAGATAAATTCTAAGGTTGGTTTCCCTTCTCATCCCCCAAATTTGGATCATGTGCAGAAGGTTTATATATTAAGAGATTAAATTTTTAAAATGTCTAGTATTTGTACAATAGCTGACAGTCATTTTTATCACTATTTTAATCTTTGTGTTCCTTCTACATATTAATTTTTATAGTTCACAGAGGGTTTCTCCTGTATATCTTTTATTCTATGGAATACTATTCTGGAATAATTACTCTGGTACTGTACTAGATTTCTGTATTTGCAAGCCCTATAGTCTTTGTTTTCTTTTCAGATCTATTTGTGTTGTAAAACTAGGGGTTACTGTGTTAATTTGTCCTTTGAGATTCAGTTTAGCAAAGATTTATTGAGCCTTTTCAGGCTGCATTACTTAGCATAAACTAATGCTGTAATCCTGCTGAAATCTTATAATAATAATGATTAATTATATGTCATCTTCTGAAATTTCTGAAGAATTGACGCACTTTGGAATGTGATTTTCTCAGTAAACTCAAGATCATTTATTCTACCTTCTTCGTCTAGGATTTCTGTAATCTGTGTAAAATCATGAAATCATCCAATTCAATTACTGTGTCATTGGGTATGACTTTAAAAAAAAATGAAAATAGAAGATTTTATGATTTTTACCATTACTGATTATACACACACACATACATATATACACACACCTTTGTGTCTGTATTATCTCCCAGGGAAATTTAAATGGGGATGCTTCCTGTTGGACCACCAGCTAACCTCTTTTGGCTTTAGCCTGAGTTTCCAGGGATGCCCGATGGGGTGCTTCAGCTGAGTCTGCACTAAGTCATTATGCTGTCACCTTCTGCTACAGTCATTCCTGTCTGTCTGTAAGGTGTGAGCATTCTTCCTAGTGTAGCTTTTTGCCAGCTGTCACTTACCATATGAATCAACCCTGAGTAATTAAGTAATGGAAGACTTAACATATTTTGTACACAAACAGTCCTAGCGGAGGATATGTTAACTTAAAGGTTTGACTCTAGTTGGAACCCCTCAGATCAGGCCTTGTCCTATTTTTATATAAGTTCCTAAAATTTCAGCACATCAGATACAATTAAGTGCATAATTTTAGTACTTGGAGATATAAACACTTTTCTTTGTTTACAGGTGTGTGTGTGTGTGTGTGTGTGTGTGTGTGTGTACACGCACATGCGTGCCCATGTGCACATGTGAAGGAAAATTGGTATGAATCTCTGTTGAGGCTGAAAACCATATATCTTGAATAATTTGCTATACCAACCTCAACTGCTTTTTTCTTTGATCATTTTTATGCTTAGGAAAAATTTGCAGTCTTTTAATTACCTTATGCTGGTTGGAAAAGAATGAAGTGTCAATTATCTCTTTCCTTCCAGGATGACAGATTAATTTTTAATTATTTGTATCATTTAAGAACAAGAAAATATCTATTGTAAAATAAGCAGGACAGTAGTTCTTAAGTTGCAAATTTCTGTTTAAGTTATTTTCACAGATTAATGCAAAAAGCTCTGAAATTTGGGAAAACTTAGAATATACTTCATTCAGTTAACACTTGTAAGAAATGTGTTTAATAAAAAATTGAATAGTTAAGTAATTTTATCCATCTCCACACAATGGTAGTTTTTAATGCTGCTTCAATCATGTACTTAAAAATCAGTTCAACTTCAGGGGACCTGGGTGGCTCAGTCATTGGGCGTCTGCCTTTGGCTCAGGTCATGGTCCAGGGTCCTGGGATCAAACCCCGCATCGGGCTCCCTGCTCTACAGTGAGCCTTTCCCACTCCCTCTACTATGTTCCCTCTCTTGCTTTGTCTCTCTCTGCCAAATAAATAAATAAAATCTTTTTAAAAAATCAATTCAACGTAACTTTATATATTCTTATATATTTTATATTGAGCACAAGCAACATGGCCTCTTAATGCCTGGATATGGTAAGATGTTATAGATGTAGCATTTGTTTGTATGAAAATAGTAAAAGGTGTGTTCTTGCCTTTTCTAGGCCTTTTTTTGTTTTAATTTCTGTATACTGGCATTCTTCATCAGCTGTATAACTATAGAATCATAAGAGGATCGAGATCTTCTAGGTTTTTAAAATATTGTAATATATACTGTAGTTTAAGTGTGTGCTGTTTTACAGATAGCCCTCATTTCAGGGAGAGTCCTGTGTTTAAATAATTCATATCATTGCTATTCTAAGAAGTGCTTTTGCAGTCCAACATCTGAAAGGTGATTGACTTTTTTCCCATAGCTCCATAATTTATAAGAAAACATAAACGACTAGACCAAGATGATTTTGGTGCATGGTTATAATTTTAATATTAGTACAGAGAATAAAAACTAAGTCTGTTTGGAATAGACTAGTTAACTGACTGATCAACTTGAATTTTATATAACTCCTTTTCATTGTGTTTTTGCATTTAATTTGTAGGTGGTGGGTGTCTTTGATTTTATGTCTTTTGAGAAATTTATGATCGGGTGCTTTATTTATGACATTGTAGTCTCAGCTTAGGCAATTGATTGAAATACAATATAGGGAAATTTAGTATTTTTTAAAAGCTTAAATTGGGAAAATGAACCAACAGTGCTAATGTGGAGTTGTTTTGGAGTAAGGTAAGAAGGGAATGGTAGGTTATTTTCTTTATACGTCTATTCGTCTTTTATTGTTAAAATCTTGTTTATAATATTTGATATGATTTACTTTTGGAGCTTTGTAGTATATTGTCATGTTTTAAAGTTGTTAGGAAAATAATTCATTGAGATTATATATGTAGAAAAGTGTTTGTAAACCTTAGAGTGTAAGGCAAATATAAATTATTATTTATACCAGCTATAATATTTAACAGAGGCAAGAATTATATTAATATGCTACCAAAAAATAAATGTGATTCAGTGTCAGTGTTGCTGACATTAGTGAAAATGTAGCACATGGTAGGCTATGTTGAATAGATGGCTGGGTTGAAATTATGGAGGAATTATTCAGAGGGAAAAGTTAATTCATTTCTTTTTTGTGACTGCAAACCTTGAATCATATAGGACTGGTTTAGTTAAGTCTAAGTCATATTCCTTTTATGTGGAATTGGAAAATACAGTTTTTCTCCATATATATCTAATCTGTCAGCTGTGTGAATTAAATTTTATTAACCAAGTTGAAAATAAATACCTTCATTTTAAAGAAAATATTACAAAGACAAAAGATGTATGTGATCTGAAGAGAAGCAATAGATTAATGAATAAGGAAGATAAGGTGTGTATGTACACACACACACACACATATGCATGCGCAATGGAATACTACTCAGCCTTGAAAAAGAATAAGCTTCACATTCGCAACAATGTGAATGGATCTAGAGGGTATTATATTAAGTGAAATAAGTTAGAGAAAGATAAGTACCATATGATTTTATTTATATGGGGAATCTAAAAAACAAGATGAACAGAACAGAAACAGACTCATACAAAGAACAAATTTGTGGTTGCCAGAAAGGAGGGCATTGGGGGTTGTGAAAGAGGTGAAGGGGATTAAGAGGTACAAACTTCCAGTTATACAATAAATAAGTCACGGCGATGAAAAGTACAGCATAAGGACTACAGTAATATTGTAATAATGTATGGTGACAGTTGGTGACTGCACTTAACAGTGAGTGTTGAGTAACTTATAGGATTATTGAAAGACTATGTTGTATACCTTAAACTACTATAACATTATATGTCAACTATAGTGTAAAAAAAAGAAAATATTACAAAGGCTTGGATTTGAAACACTGCCTGAAAACTGCATTATTTTCAGCCTCACTATAGAGTCACCCTCTTCTGGAGACAGTGCTGTTTATTCATACTGCAGTGTATGAGAAGTCAGACTTCTAGCTATTTGACACAATTTCTAACTTGAAAGCAAAAATACTACTAATTTGGGTTTATAGTCATAGCTACCATATGTTTGTTGGTTTTTCAATTTTTAGAGTATGGCAGAAAAGGGATAAAGCAGGGTGATGGATTGACCCTTAGATACAATGCAGAAGTAAATTAAAAAAAAAAAAAAAAAAAACCCGAACCAGGATAATTCTTGAAAGGGAAAATGATCATAAGAGGAAAAAGAGATGTTATCACAAATTGGTATCTGAATTTCTTGGTAGCTGTGCTTGTATGGGAAAAATTTCTGTATTGCAGATGGTTATCTTATGGTCAGAACTCTATGGTAATAAAAGGACATTTGAACTGGACACTGGCAAGAAGTTTGATTGGTTGAGAAACAGCAATGATGGCAGGCTGAGGTTGTTGTCCTGACTGATAACTGGAGCATTTCTGGCCATAGGACAAACTCAAGGATATATGGAAACTGAATGGAAATGCAAACTTTTCTTAAATGCCAAGGTTTCCCTAAATGGTGCAAAATGTAATTATGAAAACTGGGGATAAGGAAGTGGTGTTCTTGCCTTGTCCTCTTCTGTTATGGCTATGGACAGAATAACCTACAAAGATTTTTTATGGTACTGTATTTAAGCTAGCTGATAGTCTAGCTGCAGTCTTAAGTGTCTGACTTATAAGTAATCTGAACTAATTTTAGGGAATAGGGTAGCACTGAGAGAAACAGAATCTTACAGTCTAATTATAGTCTCATAATGGAAGGGTGAGAAATGGCACCTGAAATTTATAAGAATAAGCAATCCCCATACAAATATCAATAAATAAAGATGAAGGATGCTCAGCCTCACTAATAATCAGGAAATGTAGGATAAAACAGTGCATGCTACTTTTCTGTTGATAGATTTAATTAGAAGACCCTGGCAGGGCATGAAGCAGTGAGCACAGGCGCGCGCTTGTAGTGAGTGCACATCGACAGCAGTTTTCTAGGAGACGGTTTCTTTGCCTCCTAAAACCACCCGCCTGCCTACTTAACCTTCTTTGGCGTAAGGACCACCTGATGTAGCAGGACCTCCTACCCAACCAGACTCAAAGAGGCTTTGATTCCTTCTGCTTCTTCTGGATGCAGGTGATGGGGTGGGGTGTGTGTGGCAGAGACTCTATCCCAGCAGCTGTATGGAGGGTTACGTAGCAAGTCAAGAAGTTCGGGAGGCAAAATCTGACCAAGTAGAGACAGGACATGGGAGGGAATGGACAGTTAAATTGCTTGTCTTTTCTCACTTTCTTTTTTGCCTGTTGCAAGACAGGATGTCCATTTAGCCTGACAAGAAGACATCTTCTCTTGCCTAGGTCAGTGAACCCAGCTCAGTAACAGTATCGTGTTTTATTTGCTTTTCTTCCTTACTTATCTCACCTCCTTTTCCTTCTCATTCTTCATATCCTGGGATTTTACCTCCTAAGAATTCCTTAGTTTGGATGCTTCAGGTGGTGTTCTTGAGGGAATACAGGCCAAGAAGCTAACAATCCACTTCTGAGACTCAATTTCATAAAAATATCTGCAGTTTCTAGAAGATACAAGTTTGTGGATGTACATTGCAGTGTTGTTTGCCTTACTGAAAAGTTGGAAACAATATAAATGGTCATCAATACAGAAATGGTTAAATAATGATGTATAAAGGGATACTATCCAGCAATAAAAAGAATGATACGGAAATATGTCCATGATATATGAGATAAAGTACAGGTCAGTTTGATCAGTATGTTCAGTTTGATCCCATTTGGGAAAGCTCAGCCCCCAAATGAATCTGGCACAGGCATAATATTGAAAGAAATGATGTCAGATTGGGGAAGAAAGTAAGGAAAGGAAAGTATTTTAACTTTTCCTTGATATACTTATGCAAAACTGAATTTTTTCCACATGAAACATGTAATAAAACACCGGAAGAAGAATTTGCCGCTTAAATTATTTAGACACTGGGGTAATTATTAGGAGATAGGAAACGTATCAGTGCTTAGTTCATCAAACTTAATGTTTGGGGACCATGTAGAAACTAACTTCTAAACTTTATTGTGTAGGGGTGTGTATGTACGTGCGTGTGTGTTTGCTTAATATAAACTGGGGCATTTTTCTAAATGCTTTGTAGATTCTATCTTACTGGTCACAACAACTGTATGAGCTAGGTGCTAATAGTACTTCTGTTTTACAGATGAGGAATCCAAGATGTAGAAAACTAAAAAAAAAGAAAAACCCACTAAAACAGAACCTCGCTTGATGTTATGTAGATTTAACTGTGCTGGTTAGGAAATTAATCTTGTTTTGCCTGACTCCAGAGTCAGAGATATTGTTTCTGTCGAATTCAGTCCGATAGCACCAAGTTATCATAGCCCATATATGATCTGATTGTAAAGTTGCCTGCAAATTGCTTGACATAGATAGCCAGGTTTTATTGTCTTTGCTGGGTAAGAACAGATTTTTTTTTTTTTTAAATCAAAGTGGAAATAGCTTTATTTTTTTCTGGTTGTAAAAAATTTTATAGAAACTTGGAGGCAGCACAGAAGTTTTTGGATGAAAATAAGAATTGTCTTGAAGATAACCATTGTTAATATATGGCATTTGTTTTTTTGAAAAAAATTTTTTAAAGATTTTATTTATTTATTTGACAGACAAAGATCACAAGTAGGCAGAGAGGCGGGTGTGGGGTGGGGGGGGAAGCAGGCTTGCCACTGAGCAGAGTCCGATGTGGAGCTCGATCCCAGGACCCTGAGATCATGATCTGAGCCAAAGGCAGAGACTCAACCCACTGAGTCGCCTAGGCGCCCTTTTTGAAATTTTTATGTGTACATTTACATACACATATAGTTAGAATTTTAAAATTTTTATTTTTTCTCAAATGGGATCATACTATTCAAGTGAGTTTTAAAAATCTACTTTACTTGCCAATTATAGTCATCTTTCCTGTGTGTGTGTGTGTGTGTGTGTGTGTGTGTAAATTTCTAATGACTCCATTGTATTGTATAGATAAATCCTAATTAATTTAGGCAGTAATCTATGATTCTGTGTTTGACTCTTCAGCTGTTTCCTTTCCTTTTCTTTTTTAACTCTTATTATAGATAATGCTGCAATAAACATTTTTCTACTTATATTTTTATACACTTATCTAATTATTTCTTTAGAATGAATTCCTAGAAGTCAGTAGCCAAGTTTTATAGTTTCAGTTCCTGATTAATGTCTTAGATTCATTGAACAACACATTATTTGTCTAGGAAGAAATACAGTCTCATGTTTTAGACACTTGTGACTTTTCATTAATGGTTCATAATCACTGAGTACTCACCATGCATATTGAGTACCTGCTGTGAACATGGCTCCACATTACTGGGTGTTATTCTTCTCTGGGGAAATCTGTGACTACAAACTGTGAGGCAGAGTTGCTTAAGAGTGAAGAATGGAAGCAATTTATGAGAATATTATTCCATAGGATTTGGAGGAAAAAGAATGAGATATAACTTTAAAATCTTAATGTAGATTATGCTTTTCCTTTACCTAGCATATGTCTACTTAAGATTGTAATTGACTGTTAATACTTGTCTCTTCTATTCTCTCAACTTTAAGCTCCAAGAGGTAAAGAAAACATTTATCTATTTAGGTCACCATTGTACTCCCAGTTAGGGGTAACTGTAAGTTGAATTAATGAATAAATGAGAAATAATGTATTTATACAGTAAAATATGACATCTATTTCCTAGGTTATTTGTAGAATTGTGGCTATTAAGCTTTTAGAATATATATTATGACTGCTAAATATAATGTTTTAAAGCTCTATAGGTAAAACCAGCATTCTCAATTCATTTAATTAAATCATTCCATTTTATATGTCCATACCCTTTCATAAAGTGAGATGGTGAACCACCATTCTGTATCCACATTATGCAGCCTAATTATAAACTCAGGGTCAGACCAATACTGGGAGGCAGCAGACTAATAAATCACTATTACAAATGATATGCCCCAAAGGAGTGTTTACTGGTTACTTTAGCCAACTTATAAATGAATAGCTTCAGACCACAAGTAATTAGATAGGGTCTAGAGTAAAGAATCCTATAAAATGAATGGCAAGTTTCTTGGTATTTGAGAGTGTTACCTCCTTTATGCTGATTTTTATTCTCAGTTATCACTGGTGTTCTCTATATAGGTTTTTCAACTTTCACTTACAAATAGTGAAAGCTAGATAATCTTTACTATAACTACTAGACGATACGAGTAAATCACTTAGAAGCAGCAAATTTTCTAGACCAATTAGTATTTCTAAAGAGCTGTTGGCATTCAGTCTGTTGTTTTTGTGAATAGACAAACTACTAATTGAAGGTAAATTTTAATGAAGATTCATCATTACCATTTTAATAGTTAAAACAGTATTTTGTTTACCTTTAAATATGTCCAATAATATATCTTTTAAAGATTTTATTTATTTGATAAAGAGAGCACAAGTGGGGGAGTGGCAGAGGTAGAAGGAGAAGCAGCCTCCTCACTGAGCAGGGAGCCCGATGCTAGGCTTGATCCCAGAACCCCAGGATCATGACCCAAGCTGAAGGCAGATGCTTAACCAACTGAGCCACCCAGGTGCCTCTTAATTTCTTTCTTTTTTTTTTTTTTTTAACAAGTGGAGAAACCCAGCAGGTGTTGGGGAAGTGTCAGGCTCTTATTGAATGAACATTATAATCAAACTGCTAACCTACAGATTACTTTATAGATTGCTGCTAACCTACAGATCACTTTATAGATTGCCAGTAACTACCAAAAGCCTATGAACCTTAAAAATTTTGATTTAGAAATCAAATACTGTCTTTATTATAATACTGTCTATAAAATACTGTGTAAATTAATCCAAATTAGGTAGTAAAACTATCATCTGTGATAGACTTAGATAAAAGAGTACTTAGGAAAATTAGGTTGGTATTTTTGTTACTGTATAAAATAAAAGGATGCGTCAACTTTGAAAAGTTGGTTAAGCATCCAGCTTGGGTTTCAGCTCAGGTCATGATCTTGTGGTCCTGAGATCGAGCCCTGCATGTAGTCCCCCTGAGATTCTTTCCCTCTTCCTCTTCCTTCCCTTCTGCCCCTCCCCATGTGTGTGCTCTTCCCTCCATCCAAAATAAGTGAGTAAATAAAATCCTTTTAAAAAATGAAATGTTTGAAAATGGTTAAATGTAGAGATGGTCTAAACTGTGTATTAATCATTGTTTCACTTTTATTATTTATTCTTTATTCATTATGTTAATAGTTTATTTTTTTCTAAATGTTCTTCTAAATCATGAGATTATTTAATTCAGTGGATTTCCTGATTTAGATTGCATAGGAAAATTACAGAGCAGTAAATGGGTCTAAGACCCTTAAACTTAAAATATTTTAAAATTCTGAATGTGATATGTGAATGTCACATTCTAATAACATTCTGATATATACTCTGATAGTAACAGTGTAAGTAAAAAAATGCATTCTTAAATAATCATAAAATATTTAAAATGTTTATTTTTTATCCCACTGATTTTAGTACCCTTATCAAGATATAAAAATAGAAACAATTCTGTCAAGGATTTTTCTTTTAAACTTATAATTTCAACTGTGTTTTTGTTTTACCAGTTTCTGAAGGATTCTCATTCCTCAACTTTTGGCATCCAATACAGTCTATTGCCTCCGCTCTGTTTTGAGATAGACCTTATTTACTAGATTCTTCCAGAGCTTATATTAGCCAGGATAGAATGTCAGAAGGAACAAGTAGTGATAGGAATAATTGTTGGCAAATTCAGGAAAAGGGAAAACCCACTTAGGTGAAGATATTCTGAAGTACTTGGCACTTTAGTTTACCAGTTTTATCTTAAGTGTTGAATGTTGACTATACTAGACAAAATTCTTCCACAGTAGTGTGGGTTTTTTTTTTTTAAATTCGTGTTTTTTAAAAAGTTTATTTATTTGACAGAGATCACAAGCAGACAGAGAGGCAGGTAGAGAGAGAGGGGGAAGCAGGCTCCCTGCTGAGCAGAGAGCCCGATGTGGGGCTCCATCACAGGACACTGAGATCATGACCTGAGCCTAAGGCAGAGGCCTTAACCCACTGAGACACTCAGGCGTGCCATTAATTACTGGTTTTTTTTTTGTTTGTTTTTTAGGATTGTAGAACTCTTGGACATTATTTGCTATAGCTTATAAGTATCCTTCCTTCTGACAGTTTGGAAGTGATAAAATAGGCTTGCTATTAATAATAACTTAAGAAATAACCTAATAAGTTGCCTTTTGCAATTATGATGTTTTGGCCAATGCAGTTTAAAATCACTGTTTTATACTACCATGCTTATTATTTATATTTAACTACATTCTCTCAAGTTTTTTTTAAAACACCAAGTAATATAAGTACTTTGAAAATAAATGACTCCAAATTTATTAATTGCTGTGGTGGTTACAACTCCTGTTGTGAGAGACTGCTTCCAAATCACACGTGTAGTAAATATTTTTATAGAAATATGGTCATAAATAGTCCCAGGAAATCCCTCTTGAATATGCTATATTTACTTTTCAATTTTATGTTGTTGGTTCATTACTTTAAAATTGAATATAATTAGAATAAATAACATGCTAATGGCTTCATTTTACATTTTGAGTGAAAGCTTACTGTATTAAACCTTTACCCCCCAAATAACATCTTGAGTAAACACATGCAGTTTACCACATTTAAATTTTTTCTTGATATCATGTGTGTTTGATTTTTTCCTTTTAAAATTTAAGAGTGTTGTATAAATACAACTAGATGTGTAGCAGTCTTTTCCTTGAACAAGCATCCCTCATTTAATAGAATTCTGAAGAAGAGCAGTTCATGAGTTAAATAACAAATTGGCTTAAATTTTTCCTTTTCCCCATGGAACTTGAGGATCTTAGCATTGCATGTATGTTATCAGATGGAGTGTCAAAGTCCTCTTACTGTGTATGTTATCGTTAAACTAAAATGAATGAGTGAGAACACTTTTTTAAAAATGTAGTAACAGCTATTAGTGAGATCCTAGTCCATAGTGAAGAGACCTTTATATTGGGAATGGAACAGTCACAAGGACCAGTCTTCTCATTTGCTTATCGTCGTCAGGATATTTGGTGCTAAACTGTTCATCGGCTGTGAGTCCTAGCTCATTCAAGCTGAGTCTCCTTAGCTAAACTGGGATTGAACAGTTTAATCTCTGGCTTTATGAGCTGCCATTTCCTCACTGCCAGGGATATCCTTAACAAACTGTGGGGATATAATTGGGGCAAAATATTAGGAAATGCAACAGTAAGTTATACTTATAATGGAGAAAGTACAAGTAAGTTAAATTATTGACAATGGTTTCAAAATTAGAAATATTTAAAGCAGGGGTGCCTGGGTAGCTCAGTTGATTGAACATGGACTCTTGGTTTCAGCTCAGGTAATGATCTCAGGGCCTTGCTTTGAGCCCAGTGGGGAGTCTGCTTCTCTTTCTCTTCCTCTCCCTCCTTGTACCACCCACCCCCTCGCTCGCTCTCTAATAAATAAATAATTTTTTAAAAAGATTTATTTACTTATTTGACAGAGAGAGGGAACACAATCAGGAGGAGTGGGAGAGGGAGAAGCAGGCTACCTGATGTAGGGCTCAATCCCAGGACCCTGGGATCATGACCTGAGCCGAAGGCAGACCCTTAACGACTGAGCCACCCAGGTACCCTGAAATAAATAAATCTTTAAAAAAAAAAAGAAGAAGAAGAAGAAGTTGTTTAAGGCAAACTTGAGCCAGATTGCTGAAATACTAGAGATTTCTCTTGAAAAATTGGAATACTTAAGCTCTCTCTTATACTACCAAATTGTTTGATAAGGTTGTCACTTTCAGTGTATTAATACTATAAATGATTTTAAGGGTTATAATATGAATTATTTATAGTTGTTTATACTACTGAGGTCCTGAAAAAATCATTACCTTTATTAGGACATTTAAAACTGTATGTTTTAAAATTTCGGGGGCGCCTGGGTGGCTCAGTGGGTTAAAGCCTCTGCTTTCGGCTCAGGTCATGATCCCAGGGTCCTGGGATCGAGCCCCGCATCGGGCTCTCTGCTCAGCAGGGAGCCTGCTTTCCTTCCTCTCTCTCTGCCTGCCTCTCTGCCTACTTGTGATCTCTGTCTGTCAAATAAATTCTTTTAAAAAAAATTAAAATTTCGTTATCTTCTAAGTGTGATTGTATTGAATGTGGAGAGGAACAGTTTTATACTGGAACATGTGTTCGTCTTTATAATGAAGGTTAACAGGAAAATGACAAAAATTTGTTTTATACTAAAGTTCTGAGGGACCACTAACTCAAATATCAGTTATTCTTAATTTTCAAGTCCTCTGTAACCTATCCCTGGCATTGTGAATCCATACTTCGCTTTAACTTTATGTACTGTAAATTTGACTCCTATCTGTCATGCCTTCTCATCATCCCTCAAATAATAGTTCACTTAGTATGCCTTTCTTTACTCATACTGTTTTCTGAAATGTCTTATGTACTGTTTCTACTACGTATGGTTTTTTTTTCAGCCCTGATCAGTAAGTACTTTTTAGCCCTCCACAAGCCTCTAGTTCAAACTAATTTTCCCCTTTCTGTAAGTGTTACATTTATTGTTATAGTGTACATTTTAATATTTGATCTTATTTGTCTTATGTTGTTTCTTACCTGTGGCAACATATCTGCTTCTTACGGGGCAGTGTATCCTAAATCCCTGGTAGTACTAAATGTCTTGATAGCAGGTACCTTGACTAACATGCCTTTCAATGATAAGCTTAGTTTTTAAGAGAGGGACTGCTTAGAAGTTCTTACTGTGCTGTAGAAGAGGTATTTAAACTAGAATGTGTATTACCAACATTGAAAAAAGTGTTTACAGTAGACTTTTATGGAATGATATTTAGTGTTCATGTGTGTCTGTACGTAACATTTTATTGCATCAAAGTTTTCTTTATTCCCTTAATTTTGCCTCCCTCAAAAGAAGGTACTCATTCTGATTCAACTTAGCCTCTTTCTCTTCTTTTTTTTTTTTTAAAGATTTTATTTATTTATTTGACAGAGAGAGATCACAAGTAGACAGAGAGGCAGGCAGAGAGAGAGAGAGAGAGAGAGAGAGAGAGAGAGGGAAGCAGGCTCCCTGCTGAGCAGAGAGCCCGATGTGGGACTCGATCCCAGGACCCTGAGATCATGACCTGAGCCGAAGGCAGCGGCTTAACCCACTGAGCCACCCAGGCGCCCACCTCTTTCTCTTCTTAAGTGATTATAATTTTTGTCTGACTACAGATCATAGTTTTCCATAGCACCTGTTTGTGTGATTATTCAGGTCTTGTGAGCAGTAATGGACTGACAGGCAAAGGCAGCTGTAATCTTTTTTCAAGTCTAGTGGGCCAGTGAGCTAGCAACCTCTGATCTCTCACTGAGATGAAGTGAAATGCGGTCATTGAGACCTTTTTTCTGATAGGACTCTGCAGGTGAATGCTGAAAATAGGTAGGTCCTTCTTGAGCAAAGGAATTGAGGGTTCATCCAACCAGGATATTTAGGACTTCCCAGAGTAAGCATATGTAGGACCATATATAGCATGTGGTGGGTATGACCCCTTTCTGCTTGCTAAGAGAATCTATTTTTATCAGGTGGTTGGCGCCCTGAACATTCAGGTTTTACCACCAGATTTTAGTCTACCATTTTCCTATTATTTTTCAGATAAGTTTGCTGTTCCTGCTGTCCTTCTGGTATTTCCAGAGTCTCCAGAATTCCAAGGCTCTCTATTTAATGTAATTTCTAAATACCGAGTAGGCTTTTGTTAGTGTGGTATTATGCATTTATCTGGACTGTGCTAAAGATCAAAATTTAGTCATACTCACTGTGTGTGAGTTTTTCTGGTATTCTTCATAGTTAATTGAAAGATATAGGTAGAAGTATCTTTTAGAATTGCATGTTAGTTTTTCCTGTTTCATGCTTTATCAGTTTCTTATCAATGGAACGTTCTGCATTCTTGCTGTGCCTATAACCAGTGTATTCATACTCTTCATGTGCTTTCTTAGGGTGGAATTCCTGGACCAAATGTATCCAAGGTGAAGTTTGCCATGAATTTTCTGAGCTGACCCTCAATAGTAACAAAATACCAGAGCAATTACTGCACACACATTAATGGTCCTCTAATCTCCAACCTTGCATGTAATTGCTGCTGTCAAATACAATTACTGTCCACCCAAGTTTCTTCCCCTGGGGGCAGTCATGCTGTGCCTTGTTATAGAGTTAGAAAATGAGAATAGAGTTTCTGAAACTTTTTGAAGGTTTTGCTTATAAACTGATCTACTTTGAATTATGAAAACTATAAAATTACCTTTAAAAATTTTTTTTAATTTTGACTTGAATAAATCTGATGGTAATAAGAGAATAACAAAAGAAGATTTGAAGGTTCATTGAGTGTAATTATATTTCTGAAGAATTAATTATGAATACATTTCCTTTATGGATTAGGACCATGTTGGCCACAGTTCAGGAAATGTAATTCTAAGCTGGTGTTACTTTTTTTTAACAATATATATACTAGCTAAAACCCTACATAATCTAGAGTTCCTCAATTTTGTGATTGTAGCAGTAGGACAAGCTGATAATGTAGTAGTTCTAGATTGGAGATTGCCTCCTTGATTGTAGGTTTGGGGAATGAACTATGCAAGTGAGCTTTTCAGCTAACTAAATGTATTCTTTTAGTTAAGCTTTTTTATTTTTAGGTGAAAATTCTTTTCATGTGGTCATAAGTTTCCTAGCTTCTTTAATCATAATTTACTAAACGCATTTTATCACTTTCCTTACCTCCCAGGGTTATCATTGTTTGAGTAATCATTGTGACAATGTGATGAGCTTGTAGGCTAGTTAGGTTATAGATGGTTTATTCCTTCACCTACTTTCTCAAAAATTTATGCTCTTTTAGGTGCTTTTTTTTTTAAATTGCAACACCATAATTCACACACTCTACACTTCACCCATTTGAATTGTTCAATTTAGTGGTTTTTAGTATGTTCACAGAGTTGTATAGCCATTACCACAGTCAGGTATGAACCTGCTAAAAACCCTAATGTCCATTAATAGATGAGTAGATACACAAAATGTGGTATATCCATACAACAGAATATTATTTGGCTGTAAAAAAAGAATGCAGTACTGATTCATGATGCAATTTGGACGAATCCTTGTTGTTCCTTGCTAAACTATGCTAAATGAAAGAAGCCATCCACAAAAGACCACATATATTATGACTCCATCTATTTGAGGTGTCCAGAATAGACAAATCTGTAGAGACACAGATGAGTGGTTGCTTGGAGCTGGGGGAAATGAAGAGATTGAAACTGATGGCTAAAGAGTATGGAGTTTCTTTCTGAGGTTTTGAAATAACCCTTTAGCTGTCAGTCTCAGTCTCCCCATTTTTATTGCCAAATAATAATCTGTTGTATGGATACACCACATTTTGTGTATCCATTCATTCATTTTGGACATTCATGCATTGATGACATCATTGATGGATATTTGTGTATCCATTCATCCATTGATTGACACTGATGGACATTTTTTCCACCTTTTGGCTATTACAAATAACGCTGCTATGAACAGTGGTGTGCAAGATTTTGTGTGGACATATATCTTCATTCCTCAAGGTATATGCCTAAGAGTAGAATTGCTGGGTCAAATACTAACTCTGTTTTTAACTTTTTGAGGCACTGCCAGGCTATTTTCCAAAGTGGGTACAACATTCTGCATTCCCATCAACAGTGTATGAGGTTCTGATTTCTCTTCAATTTGCCAACACTTGTTATTTTCTGATTTTCTGATTATAGTCATCCTAGCAGGTATGAAGTAGTATCTTATTGTGGTTTTGATTTGCATTTCCCTGACGTGTAATGATGTTAAGCATTTTTTCTTGTGCTTTTTGGCCATTTATATATCTCTTTTAAAAATCATACTTCTATTCCTGCAGGGCTGCAATCTTGTATTTAGAACTTTAGTGGTTGTCTGTACTAATTTTCTGTCTCCAAGTTGTTCCAACATAGACTTTTAGCTTCTATTAGAAGATTCCTAGTGATGCAAATATACAATTTGTTAAGTCAGCCCAACTTTTTTACTCTGGTTATTAGAAGCTTCTTTCTATATGAGGTCAAAATCTATTTCACTGTTTTATTTTTATTATTGTTGTTTTCTCCTGTGTTCTGTTTTGTAGCCTTCTAGGCCTAAATCCCAATTCTTTATCTACACAAGAGTCCTTTATTAATAGTTTTAAAACAGCTTATAGGTTTCCTCTTCTTCAGGCTAGGTATCTGTAATTTCTAAAATTGTTCTCCATTCCCATTGCCATCAAGCCTTACCACCATCCCAGTCATTCTGGTGTGAACAAGTTTCGGTTTCTTAGCATCTCTTACAGAATGTCTTTTGGAATTGAACAGACTATTTGAGATATAGCGTGACCACTATAGAATAGAACTTTTCTCTCATTTGAGTTCTGTATTTCTGTGATGTAGTTTAAAATTACTTGAACTTTTTGGCAGCCACATTAAAATGTTAATTTTTTTTTTTACACTTTCAGAGAACTACAATCCCATCTTTTTTTTTTTTTTTTTTACAGATTCTGTTATGCAGTGTCTATTGTGTTATGTTCAGTATTTTATGTGTCCTCATATTAAATTACATTTATTTGTTTCATTATATTCAACATTAGGTTTTTTTTCAGATCATGAGTGTGTCATTTATTTATGATGTCTTTTTCATTGATCCTGTCGTCAGGAAATTTGATTAGCATTCTTTTTTGTATCTTGAGTCAACTATTGATGAAGGTGGTATATAGGATAGGGTCAAAGACTGACTTTGCCTGGAGAAACTTAACTGGAGATTGATATTGATCCATTTATACATGCCTCTTGGTTAAGACACTCATTAGTGATAAAAATAATAATTGGCTATATTTACTGAGCTTTTTGAGTGTGCTGTGAATTATGTTAAGTGCTTTAGATATTTTTATTTTAAAAACTTTTTTAAAAAGATACTATTTATTTATTTATTTGACAGAGAGAGAGAGAGAGAGAGAGAGAAGGAGCAGGAACACAAGCAATGGGAGTGGGAGAAGGAAAGCAGGCTCGCCGCAGAGCAGGAAGCCCGATGCGGGGCTCGATCCCAGGACCCTGGGATCATGACCTGAGCGGAAGGCAGAGGTCTAATGACTGAACCATCCAGAAGCCCCAGATTTTATTTAGAGAGAGGGAGAGAGAGCATGTGAGCAGGGGGAGGGGCTCAGGAAGACCTGAGCTAAAGGCAGATAGATGCTTAACAGCTGAGCCAGCCAGGTGCCCCGAGAGTGAATTTTAGTTATATATTAATTTTAGAGTGAGACATATTGTGTTGAAATACTACTCTGCCACTTATTAGTTATGTAACTTGAGGAAAAATTATTAACTTCCTAACTTTCAGGGGTTTTTCTTCCAGAAAATGGAAATAATAATCTTTGCTTTATAGGGTTATGGTGAGAACTAAATAAAATATCTGAAGGAGGGTGCCCTGCCTGTGTGGCTCAGTCGGTTGGGGAATCTAACTCTTGATTTTGGTTCAGATCATGGTCCCAGTGTCATAGCATCAAGTCCTATGTCAGGCTCCAGGCTTAGTGTGGAGTCTGCTTCTCCTTCTCCCAGTACTCCCTATTTGTATTCCCTCTCTCACTGTCTCTCTTTATGCCAATTAAATAAATAAATAAATCATTCTCATGTAAAAATCCACCTTCTTTGAAGCTGTGGCTTATTTTTCTTATCCATTTATTCATATATCCAGCAAATATTTATTAAGTGTCTTCTGTGTACCAGACACTGTTCTAAGTTCCTCAGATACATCAGTAAACAAAAGTAGACAAAAACTTTTACCCTTGTGGGGCTTAAATTCTACACAGGAAGACAAGGGATTGAAGTATAATATAGAGCATTGGGTTATAGCTCTAAGTAGGATGGTCAGGGTACAATGTATTGAGAAGGGCAATACTTGAATAAGGACGTTAAATTGGTAAGGGAGTGAAGTACTTGGGTAACTGGTAGAAAAGATTCCTACTCATTCCTCCTTGAAGTTGTTCTGCAATATAGTAGGACCAAAGACAGTTACTTAAGATGCTTTTTGATTATTCTAGAGGATCTAAAATACACAGTCTGGGGAAATGCTTGTGGAAGTGCTTCTTTATTAATCTTTCTATACCGCAGGTACTATAGTTTTACCTAGTTGTCTGTCTTTAGCTTATATCTAAGTAAGAGGAAGGGCCTTATAGAGGCCAAGGAAATTTTTATTTTTAGCCCTTTCTTACCATTCATCAGTTTGCTTTTTGATAAAAGAAGAACACATTTCTACTTTTTTTTTTCAAATGGGAAGCCAGAGAATCCATTAAAAGTTAAGAATATTTCTAGATATTTATCCTCAATAAGTTTCTTTGAATGAATTGTAATTCCCAAGAGGACATAATGCTTTAAGTTTGCATTTCAAGAAACTACAGAAAGAACAAAAAATCAAATTTTAAAAAATAGGTAAGTGAAGAAGCCAATAAAATAGAAAACAGATGTGTGCAGGAAAAAGATCAGCAAAGCCAAGAGTTGGTTCTTTGAAATGATTGATAAAACCCTAGTAAGAACGATCAAGAAAGAAGAGAAAAAAGACAGATGGTCAGTGTCAGGAATGCAGAAGGGACACCACAATATGTCGAGGAATCAAAAAATAAGTAGATCTTATGAACAGCTTTAGGCAAGTGAATTGATTATTTAGAAAAAATGGACACACTTTTAAAAACATCTCAAGTAAACCACTAACTTACCAAAGCTGACTAACTACGAAATGGAACATCTGAATAGTTGCGTATCTGTTAAGACATGGAAACATTCCGGGCTCATGGACTGAAAGAACAAATACTGTTAAAGAAGGTGAGTTTTAAAGAACTTACTGCAATGAAAACCTCTGGCCCAGATAGCTTAGCTGGTACATTCTTTCAAGAGGAATTTTAAGGAAGAAATTTTAAGGAATTTTAAGGAAGAAATAACTGCCAGTCTTACTTAAACTCATCTGGGAAATAGAAAAAGGAGAAACACTTCTCATTTCATTTTTTAAGACCAGAATAAACTTGACATCTGGCAAGAATGATACAAAAAAGGAATAATACAGCTCAGTTATTCACATTAACATGGGTGAAAAAAAAATAAAAATATATTAGCAAATCAGATCTAGCAGCAAATAAAAAGAATAACACAGCATCATAGTAGAGTTAATTCTAGGAATGTAAGAGTGGTTTATCTTTTTTTTTTTTTTTAAGATTTTATTTATTTATTTGACAGACAGAGATCACAAGTAGGCAGAGAGGCAGGCACAGAGAGAGAGAGAGGGAAGCAGGCTCCCTGCTGAGCAGAGAGCCCGATATGGGGCTCGATCCCAGGACCCTGAGATCATGACCTGAGCCGAAGGCAGAGGCTTTAACCCACTGAGCCACCCAGGCGCCCAAGAGTGGTTTATCTTTCGAAAAGCAGCGTAATTTGTCATACTGGCAGAAAAAAAGAAATCATACGATCATCTTGACAGAAAAAAAGAGTCAACAAAATTTAATACACATTTAGGATAAAAACCATTACTAGCTGTTAATAGAAGGGAACTTCCGTAATCTGATAAAGGATATTTATAAAAGCCTATAGTAAACATCAAACTCCAATACTTCTAATGTTTGGATGTTTGTTAAAGGTTTTTCAGTCCGTAAGTTTGCACATCTGATGAGTTCATAAATATGTATTTTAAAAGTAGCAATCACAAAACAATAGATGCCATATTTCTTTCTTCTTTTTTTTTTTTTTAGATTTTATTTATTTATTTTACAGAGATCACAAGTAGGCAGAGAGGCAGGCAGAGAGAGAGAGGAGGAAGCAGGCTCCTTGCCTAGCAGAGAGCCCGATGCAGGTCTCGATCCCAGGACCCTGAGATCAGGACCTGAGCTGAAGGCAGAGGCTTAACCACTGAGCCACCCAGATGCCCCTAGATGCCATATTTCTTGAGAGCTGTCCATCCATAAGGTAACATTGATTCGGGGTGCCTGGGTGGCTCAGTGGGTTAAAACCTCTGCCTTCGGCTCAGGTCATGGTCCCAGGGTCATGGGATCAAGCCCCACATCGGGCTCATCAGGCTCCCTGCTCAGCAGAGGGCCTGCTTCCCTTCCTTTCTCTCTGCCTGCCTCTCTGCCTACTTGTGATCTCTGTCTGTCAAATAAATAAAATCTTTAAAAAAAAAAAAAAGTAACATTGATTTCTACTTGTGAATTTCCTGATGACATTAATTAATATTTTCCTGTGTACTTAAAATTAAAATATGAATTAATATGATAAGTTGATTTAATTACTTGAATTCTGCTTGTATCAAACACACTACTTTGGTTGATGAGATCATATCAACTAGATTTTGAGCTGTAAATCAAGAAGTATAATTTGTAGCAGTCAGTGACATGTAACTCCATTTTATATCCAACTGGCTTGTTTGTGCATTTGAGTAATGGAATCTAGGTCATAGGCCTGGATATGGTTGCTACAAGGTAGTCTTGAGAAATGAGGTTTTCAGGTTTCTGCTTTGGAAAGTTGAGATCCACAATAAAGAAAGTTACTAAAATGTTGAGATAGTGTTCAAAAGACTTTGGTAAGCCACAAATAGCAGATGTTCACTAAACTTGTCTTGCCTTGGGATGCCTCACTGGCTCAGTTAATAGAACATCTGACTCTTGATCTTGGGATCATGAGTTCAAGTCCCACTTTGGGGCTAGAAATTAGTAAAATAAACTGGTCTTGCCTTGTCAATCTCTGTACTTCTCTTTCATGATATCATCCATTCATCCTATTAAGATAGTTGGTTGAATAGAGGTAGAAGTAATGGAAAAGAGAATGGAATAGAAATACACCCAGTTTAAACTTTAAAAAGAGGGAAATAACCTAGTTTAGTACTAGTAACCTATCTGTTTGTGTATTCCCATTCATGTATTCCATAAAAAATCACTTACAGCTATTGGAATCCTGGGAAAAATGGCAGTGGCTGTAGCATAGTTTTTGAATATTCCCGAATGCTGCCTTAACAGAATAACCAGAATAGCATAACCAAAAGCTCTTAGGCAATATCTCTCTAAAAACTAGTTGATTAGATAAAATTGGAACAAACCATCAAGATTAGTGTAGCATTGGGATCTCCATAGGAGGAAGCAATTGGGAGTCTGACCTGAGAATGGCATGATCCTAAAATTGCCAACAGGTAGTTTATTTTGCTTTTTTGCCAACAGGTAGTTTAGAGGATTTTGCACACTTCATTTCTGAGTTTAAAAGGTTCATGGTAAGGTTCTTTAGAGCTGTCTGGGCACTGTTCCAAAATTACCAGCCAAATTTCCCTTCCAGTATAAAACCTTACACTGAGAGTAATCTACTGGGAATTTAATTACAACCAAGCAGGACAATGATAATAAAGACAAAAGGCAAAAAACAAAACAAAAAAAAACAGATAAAAGGGGGAAAGGGGACCAGAGCCAGGTACTCTTGAAAGTATCTCAATGGCCAGATTTTTAAATACTTTATGAAAATAACAGAAAAGGGTGGTATAGCCCCCCAAAATCTTATCCCAATCCACATTTCAGTGTTAAAAATTCAAGAACATTAATTTCAAGTAAAGATGAGTAACAGGATTGTGCTTGAATTCTACAAATCCTACAAAGGTACTGTAATTCAGGATTGTCCTTTTTGTTTTATTAGAAGTTGTATTAGTGGTGGAAAAAATGAAAGTACGCTAATATTTTTATGGGCCTTAGTAAGATTGCAGTATTGCATTTCAGAGTAATACCGTATTACAAGGTCGAGTGCTATTAGTAGTATGAGTACCTGTTTCACTATAGCTTTACCAAATTAGATGATTGGTTATCCTAATGGAATTAGTTTAAAATTCATTGCTCATTGTTTTAATTTGCAATTTTAATTATTTAAAATATTTATTTTAATTCAAGTATAATTAAAATGCAGTATTCTATTAATTTCAGGTGTACAGTGATTCAACAATTCTATATATTACTCAGTGCTCATCATAACAAGTGTACTTTTTTACTCCCTTTACCTATTTCACCTATTCTTCCCTCACCTACCTGGCCTCTGGTAACTACCAGTTTGTTCTCTATATTTAATAGTCTGGGGGTTTTTTTGTCTCTTTTTCTTGTTTTTTTTTCTTAAATTCTACATATGAGTGTAGTTATATGGTATTTGTCTTTTTCTGACCTACTTACTTCACTGAAAACACTATTTCAGAAAGGTAGATGCACCCATGTTTATTGCAGCATTATTTGCAATAGCCAAGAAATGGAAGCAACCCAAGTATCCATCCACACTATGGAATATTAGTCCACCATAAACAAGAATGAAATATTGCCATTTACAACAACATGGATGGATCTAGAGGGTTTAGTTTGTATTTTTTTTTAAATGGTTAGGCATGTTGAACGTTTTCCCAAGTGTTGGTATAACATTATTGATATTTATGTGTATGTATGTGAATAAAACTTTAAACCTCTTTGTAACTTCAAATATCTCATTGTTGCTTGCTTATAACCATGGTCTGTTTAACCTTTGGATCCTAATGTTTTTCTTACATTTGTGATCATTTGGTTATATTGCTTATCATATTATAGAAATAGTAACCATTTGCTTAAAATACAGTTTCTTCTAATTTATTTTTACTACATTATTACAGAAATGTTAGTTTAAATATTTTAATGTTGATCTTTTATTATTTTCTTTGATGCTTAAATTCTAAGAAAAGCTCTAATTTCTGAACAGATATGATATTCAGAATAATTTTCCAAAGAACATTTAAATATTGATCATTGTTACATTTCTATAAATTCATAATAACCTGAGGCTAGTTTTCTATGAGAGACCTTTTAAAGTAGCATTATTTTGAGTAAAAATACTTCATAAAGGTAAGTGTTTCACATATAGGGCTTTACATACACTGGAAACTGGGCATGTGTACAAGTGATAATCTTTTGTACCTTTGTTAATATTGTTTTAGAGAGGGAGAAGGGGTAGAGGGAAGAAGCAGAGAGAGAATCTTGAACAGGATCTCATGACCGTGAGATCATGACCTGAGTGAAAATCAAGAGTTGGACGCTTAACTGACTGAGCCACCCAGGTGTCCCTGTCCTTTGTTTTAAAGTTCCCTAGAACTAAACAGTTGACAATAGCCAGGAAATTAAGAAGAGAAAATTAATATATTTATTCTTAAATTCCATTATAGAGTGGTAAAAGAACAACTTATTTTTTGTTTTGCTGTACAGTGATGAAATTTGTTTGGTGAATCATAAGGATTCTCTAAGAGTCCTATTGACCATATTAATTATCTGGAAAAATTATTTCCTATATTTTGGTGGTAAAAAATACTTGGTTAAAAAAGTTTATTTTTAAGTTTTTTAATATTTAAAAAATCTGCATCACATTTTAAGCTATTGTATGTAGTATATATGCAAAAAATTGTAGGAAATGCTGAAATTTGGAGGCTTGGCTAAAATATCTACTTGCACATATTCTGCTTTCTTTGATCTAAAAATTATTTTCTAATTGTAGTTTAAGCATTTATGTAACAGTTCTAGATTATTAAATTGACATCCTTATTAAATGTCCATTGTAGTTAAGGGTTTAGGAGTTGATTTTTTTTACTATACTGTTAGTAGTTTTATGAGGAACTAAGGTTAAAATACATAGATTTGGGCACCTGGTGGCTCAGTTGGTTAAATGACAGCCTTCAGCTCAGGTGATGATCTTGGAGTCCCGGGATCAAGTCCCATATCAGGCTCCCTGCTCCTTGGGGAGTCTACTTCTCCCTCTGACTTTCACCCTTTTCATGCTCTCTCTCTCCCAAATAAATAAATATATAAAAATCTTTAGAAAAAATATATGTATTTATGAAGTTTATCTTTCTTGTGAAAATTTTTAAAGTAATTATTTATTTTTAAAAGAGATTCACTTGTTTATTTTAAAGAGAGACAGAGCACGAGCCCTACTGGGAGGGGCAGAGGGAGAAGGAGAGAGAATCTCTGGCAGACTCTGTGCTGAGCATAGAGCCCAGCACAGTTCTGGATCTCATCACCCTGAGATCATGACCTGAGCCGAAACCAAGAGTCAGACGCTTAACCAACTGTGCCACCTTGGCACCCCTCTTTTGAAATGTTATCTATCTATTTTTAAAGATTTTATTTATTTATTTGACACAGAGAGAGAGATCACAAGCAGGCAGAGAGAGAGGGGGAAGCAGGCTCCCTGCTGAGCGGAGAGCCCGATGTGGTGCTCAATCCCAGGACCCTGAGATCATGACCTGTGCTGAAGGCAGAGGCTTAACCCACTGAGCCACCCAGGCACCCCCCCATCTTGTGAAATTTTAGAAGTAGTACTGTTACAAATAACATTTTCATGGTAGGTTTTTTGTTTTTGTTTTTTTTTAAAGATTTTATTTATTTATAGGGGAGAGAGAGAGTACAAGCAGGGAGAGGGAGAAGCAGACTCAGCGCTGAATGTGGAGCCTGATGTAGGGCTCCATCTTACCCCTCGGAGATCATGACCTGAGTTGAAATCGAGAGTTGGATGCTCAATTGACTGAGCCACCCAGGAGCTCCTAGGTTTTTGTTGTTTTTAACACTCATGACAGATACTGAGATGAGATTAATATTCTTATTCTTGTATGTGGAAATGAATATTCATGTTTCAGGGAAAAATTACAGTGAATGTTTGTGAAGAATTATTAGAAAAGTATTCTTTTTTAAGGACTATAGTATTAGTCTGTGTAATTGATTAATTTTTCATAATTTATCATAAATCAGCCTCAAAAAAACAGTTATATGTTTAATCTTGAAGTTTCCTTTTGAACCAAGTACTTAAAAAATTTTTTAATTACACTTAAGAAACTGAACAAAATTTTAATTCAGAGTATTCAGTATATAATAATGGTTTCTGAAGTTGCTTGAAGAAGTAGCATAGTTTAACAAAGAACACAGGCTTTGGACATCAGAAGAGCTTGGTTTGAATCTTGATTTTGCCACTTACTGTGTGGCAGTGGGTACTTTATATCTCTTATCTTCAGCTTTCTAATCTGTAAAATGGAGATATATTTCATCAAATATAAGACAGTTATTAAGTTCTTGAGATTTTTGAAAAATTCTGGATGTGTCTTAAAATTGATAGTGTATTTATATGTTTTTTCTTTCTTAGCATTACAGAAAATAATGATACTTCTTATAGCTGATGTCTTAGGTTAAGTGAAATGTAGTAAAATGCCAACTTTCCAGAATTGTTTTGAAGTTGGAATTGGATAGTATATATAAAGTGCAGAGCACTTAAGTCTTATTTTTATTTTCTTTTTTCTTAATGACAAGAGTTCTGGTAAGTTTCTTGTTTGGTTTTGGGATTGGTTGCTTTAGCAAGAGATTCTGAAATTTAAGTGTCTTAGATAAAGACTCATTGTTCATTATTATAAGTCCCCACATCAAAGCATCTTGTTATCTATATTACTGAAGCACTTTTGCTTTGGAGAAATGGCTGTATTTTTGGCTCATAATTATTATTACATTAATTAACCCTTATATAGTGTCCTCTTTGGGCTGGGCACTGTTCTGTTTTACATACATATTTTATATCTTAAAACGCCTACATAGGATGGGTAATAATATTCTATTTTTACAAAGGAGGAAAGAGGGGCAGAGAGGTTAGTTTACCCAAATTTCTACAGCTAGACCTATAAACAAATTAAGCAAACAAACTAATAAAAGAGAAGCCAAAAAAGGTAGCACATGGAAGCAAGAAACCCCCTCCTTGCATTTATTAGTCTGATAATCTTTGGAATAGTTATTTTTCAGCTGGAAGAGAATGCTTCATAAGGTTTTAAATCTTGACTCTGCAACAGGCTAAGGTGGAATCTGAATCAAGTGTTAAAGACTCAGCCAACAACTTATCCTTTCCCCTTTGAGTGAAGGAGCATTTCACTGTCTCAAATAATACAGTCTGAGGCAATGTAAGAATTGGCAAATTTTATCCTGTTGGCTGCCAAATTGGAGGCTCTTTCTTTAACTGCTGATGTAACATAAAAATAACCTAATGGATTTTGAGTAGAGAGAAATGGAATAAACTTTTTAAGCCTCTATGAGAAACCTCTCATTGGAGTGGAGATGGGAGGGTAAGGTAGCCAAAGTTTACCCTTCTTATAGATGAAGTAGATGGAGAGCAAAACTAATGCATCTTTGGCAGCTTTATTCTGAGTTCAATCTGATAATGGCAGATTATTTTTTAAATATTATTTCTGCTTAAAATATAATCCCTCCCCTCCTCCTCCAAAAAAGTTGTTACCAGCATTCTACCATGCACAAAGCTTCAGAAAGAGAAATTAATCCCAGGAAGAAGAGATATTCTTAAAATACACTATAAATCAGATTATGGAGCCTTTTTTTGCTAAAGATTTTAATTAAAGCTATAGTATGCTTTATATACAAAGATATTCATCATCTTTGTTTATGAGTGAAAAATTGAAAATAGCCTAGACAACTATTAGATAATAGTTAAGTAAATTATGCATGGAATATTATACTAGTTTTTTAATTAATGTTTGCGGGACTTCTCCTGGGTACTGTGGAGTAATGGGGGTGAGATTTACTCTTTTGCCTGAAACTGTAAGAATTCCAGACACAATAGATGAAAAATAGTGATTTTTCAGACATATTAAAAGTAGTATACAACTAGTAAAGAAGGGAAACAAAATGAGCCCTATATATTGTCTCAGCTTATGGCCTGGAAATAATTTCCAGGCTATAGTGCAGGGAAGAGGGACCCAAGAGTCTGGCTTTCTCAGTAATTTGAGCTGGAAAATGGAAGCAGACTACTAGAGAGCAACTTTTTGCACAAAAAGAGAGCATTCCAAAGATGTGCAGAGGGGTCCCTTTGAATGCTAATACTATGTGAGAGAGGGAACTAACAAGCCGAGGAAAGAAATGCAGGGAAGCAGTAAGCCAAACAATTCCTGGAATTGAGGTAGGACTGAGAATATTTCATTTGCTACTAGTCAGAGTGAGAAGAAAGTGTGGTACATGGAACATAATACTGTAGAGGCCTCAGAAGGATTTCACTTTAGTAGTGAGGTTAAGTGAAGCTCTGGACCAAAGGCTGTTCTGTCCCCACCTTAACAGAACTCTGAAAGTGAGTCTTGAAAGGATCAAATTGATTCTGTGTAACTGAATTCATGCCAAAACAAAGTCTAACATAATTTAAAGAATACAAAATAGCAAATGAGCCTAATAAAAATGAAGGACAGAGCATAAAAAGACTGAATAAAAAAAGAACAGAGCCCCTGTGAACTGTGGGAAAATATCAAGGAATGTGGCATGTATATAACTGGAGCCCCATAAAGAAGAGAAAAAGTAGGAAACAAAGGAAAAGATAGAAAAAAATTAATATATGTTGGCTGAAATTTTAAACATTTGATGAAAACTATAAACCAAAGTTTTTCAGCTTTTGCACCATTGACATTTAGGGCTTGGCAATTCTTTGTTGTAGAGGGCTGTCCTGTGCTTTGTGAGATGTCTAGCAGCATCTCTGGACTCTACTCACAGATGCCAATTGGACCACTGACTTGTGACAAGTAAAAATTGCCCCAGACGGTTGCCAGATATCTTTGAGCAAGGATGGGAGGCAAAAAACATCTCCCCTAATTGAGAATCACTGCCATAAATTCATAGATCCAAGAAGTTCAATGAGTCCTAAGCAGGAGAAACATAAAACCATACTAAGACGTAAGATAATCAAATTGTTGAAAACTGGGGGAACAAAGAAAATCTTAAAGCATCCAGGCAAAAAAAAAAACAAAACAAACAAACAAACAAAAAAACATGATACAGAAGAGCAAAGGTAAGAACTACCCCAGACTTTTTCAGAAGTCTGAAGCCAATAGGGACAATTTCAGAAGGAAAAAAATCTATCAACTTTTAATTCTATACCAGTTAAAATAGGTTTCAACAATGAAGGTGAAATTTACTGACCATGATAATGGGCATTAGAAAAAACCCACTGGTAACATTACACTCAATGGTAAAAGACAAAAAGCTTTCTTCTTCAGATGAGGAATAAGATAAAGATGTTTGTTGTTACCACTGCTACTCAACATTGTACTGTAAATTCTAGCCAGAGCAATTAGACAAGAAAAAGATGAGTAGCATCCAAATTGAAAGGGAAAAAGGAAAATTCTTTCTGTTGACGAATTACATGATTCTATGTATAGAAAATTTAAAGAGTTCACAAAAAACTTGCTAGAGTTAATAGACAAATTCCGCAAAGTTACAAGATACAAGAGTGACATACACCATCAGTGAACACCGCAAAATGGAAACTAAGGAAACAGTTCCGTTTATAATAGCATCCAAAAGAATAGATACCTGGGAATAATTTTAACCAAGAATGGGAAAGCTTTTACACTGAAAACCAAAAACCATTGCTGAAACAAATTAGCAAAGAGCTAAATAAATGGGGAGATATCCCATGTTCATAGCTTGTAAGATTTTATTGTGTTAAGATGGCAGTACTACCCAAAATGACCTGCAGAATCAGTGAGATCTTTATCAAAATTCTAACTTCCATTTTTGCAGAAATGAAAGAACCAATTCTCAGATTCGTATGGAATTGCAGAGGGCTCCAAATGAACAAAACAGTATTGAAAAAGAACAGAATTGGGGGATTCACACTTGAATTTCAAAACTTGATAAAAAGCTACAGTAATTAAAACAGTTTGGTATTGGTACAAGGATAAACTTAGGGACCAGTGGAATAGAATTAAGTGTGTAAATAAACCCTATATTTATGATCAGTTGATTTTTAATAAGGATTCCAAGACCATTCAATGAAGAAGGAACACTCTCTTAAACAAACAATGCTTGAGACAACTGGATATCCACACGCAAGAACATGACGGTGCGTCCCTTTCTCACACTATGTACGAGAATTACCTGAAACGGGATCATTGATCTAAGTAACGAGTTAATAAAACTCTTTAAAGTAAACATAGGGATATATCTTCATGATTTGGATTTGCCTATGGGTTCTTAGACACAACAACAAAAACACAACCAGAGAAAAAGTAGGGTAAGTAGAACTTGATCTACTCGTAGGTAAGTAGGTAAGTAGAACTTGATCAATATTTAAAACTTTACTGCTTCAGAAGTACTCAAGAACCTGAAAAGACATCCTACAGAATGGGAGAAAATATTTGCAAATCCTGTATCTGATCAAGAGCTAGTATCCAGAATACATAAATAACTTGTACAACTCAGCAACAAAAGATAACAACTAATAAATGGGCAAAGGACTTTTATAGACATTTTTCTGAAAAGAAGAGCCCACAATCACATGAAATTAGTTATTAGGGAAATGCACATCAAAACACCAGGATAACTACTTCACATATACTAAGATGACCTTAACGAAAAGATAGTAACAAGTGTTGGCAAGTATGTGGAGATATTAGAAGCATACTACACTGCTAGTGGGAATGTAAAGTAGTGCAGCTGCTGTTGAAATAGTTTTGATCACTTCTCAAAAACCAAAAAAACAAGTTGGTGGTTGCCAGGCTTTTGGGAAGAAAGAACAATGGAGTGACTGCATGGGGTTTATGATTTTCTTTTGGAATCATAAAAATGTTTGCAGGGGCGCCTGGGTGGCTCAGTTGGTTAAGCGACTGCCTTCAGCTCAGGTCATGATCCGAGAGTCCCTGGATCGAGTCCCACATCAGGCTCTCAGCTCCATGGGGAGTCTGCTTCTCTCTCTGACCTTCTCCCCTCTCATGCTCTCTCTCACTTTCTCAAATAAATAAAGAAAATCTTAAAAAAAAAAATAAGTAATCAGAAATAATCAGAAATATACCAGCTAAGCACAGTGGTAGGCACAATAATGTTTATAGAAGCCTTATTTAAAAAAAAAAAAATGTTTGCAGACAATGTACAATATTGTGAATGTACTAAATCCCATTCACTTGTACACTTTAAAATGGTTAATTTTGTTATGTGAATCTAACTATTAATACAAAAAAAAAGTGAGGGTAAAAGAAACACTTTCACACAAGTAAAAGATAATTCATTGCTGACTGTACTATAATAAATATTATAATAAATAAATATTGTGTTCTTGCCTCTAGTCTTCCCCCCTGAAATATTTTAATGAGCCTTCAGCAGAGAACACTTAAATTTTCTAACATTCTAAGCATACATTTCTAATATTCTAACCATACCCTCACCACAGGGCCTTTGTATTAACTGTTTTGCAAGGCTCACTTCTTTATTTCCCTTATGTCTTTATTGGAATGACCTTCTCTGTGAGGCCCTAAAATTGCAATTCTCTTCCCCACATTTTTTCCATAATACTGATCACTTTTTAATATTAGAAAACTTACTTATTTCTCTTTCTCTCAGACATTACATGATCTCAGTGTGTTAGTTTGTATCCTACAAATTTGCTCCATTTTGTTAATTAGTTCTGTCAGTTTCTTGTATGTCTGTATGTGTGTATGTAGAGTGGAACTTTAGGTATAAGATCATGTCATCTGTGAATGGAGGTCTTTTTACTTCTTCCTTTCCAATTTGGATTGCCCCCCCCCTTTTTTTCTTGCCTGATTGGTCTGGCTAGGACTTTTTTCCCCACTGTTCCAAGATTCATTGTTTATGCACCACACCCAGTGCTCCATGCACTACGGCTAGGACTGTCAATACTGTGTTGAATAGAAGTGTTAGGAGTAGGCATCCTTGCATTGTTCATGATCTTTAAGGAAAAGCTTTCAGGTTTTTTTTACTATTGAGTATGAGGTTAGCTATGGGCTTTTCACACTTGGCCTTTGTTATGTTGAAATAGTTTCCTTCTATTTCTAGTTTATTGAATGGGTTGTTTTTCTTTCCCTTAATCATGAAAGGGTGTTGAGTTTTGTCAAATACTTTTTTTCTGTACTAATTGAGATGATCACACAGTTTTTCTCCATTTTGTTAATGTAGTATATTCCACTGATCAGTTTTCATGTGTTGAACCATACTGTCCTTAAGTTCACAGGAATAAATCCCACTTGGTCATGGTATGGTATATAATCCTTTTAATGTACTGCTGTATTCAATTTGCTAGTATTTAGTTGAGGACTTTTTCATCAGTATTCCTCAGATATTGCTCTATAGTTTTCTTCTGGTTTCTGTGTCTGCCTTCGGTATTGAGGTAATGCTGGCCTCATAAAATGAGGTTAGGCGTGTTGCCTCCTCTTCAGTTTTTTGGAAGAGTTTAAGAAGGGAGGGAAAAATGAAACAGGATGAAACCAGAGAGGGAGACAGACCGTAAGAGACTCTTAATCTCAGGAAACAGACTGAGGGTTGCTAGGTGGGAGGGCGGTGGAGGGGTGGGGTCGCTGGGTGAGGGACATTGGGGAGGGTATGTGCTATGGTGAGAAAAAATATATATATTTGATTTTATTCTAATTTACTAAAAAATACACATAGAGAATTTTAAAAAAAGAAGGATTGGTGTTAATTCTGTAAATGTTTGGTAAAATTCTTTAGTGAAGTCTTCTGGTCCTGGGCTTTTCTTTTTTGGGAGATTTTAAATTTCTGATTCTTTTATGCCCAAGTTTTCGTGTCCGAGAGACCACCAAGGAGCCAACACCGATGCAGTCACACGAGGGTTTTTTCGACAAGCTTAAGCTTAGGCCCAAGTATACTTCACACAGCGGAGTAGGGACTTGGACCCTGAGCTTAGTTAAGGCAGGGGTATTTATGGGTCATTACAAGAGGTTTTGGAGGGGAGGGAGGTAAAATTTCAGATGTTTCTGTAGCAAGCTGATTAGCTGTTGCCAGGCTGTTTACAGGGTTGGGTACTTTCCTGGAACTAAAGCAGGGTGGGTTTCTTAGAACTAAGGTAAAGTAGGGGAAAGTTCAGCCTTTGGTCACAGGGGCCTAAGATGGCTGCCAAAGCTAAAACGGCTGTACTTGTGCTAATGCTAAACTCTAGGTGGGATGGCCTTAATTTTCTCATCCTCCACAATTCAATCTCTTTAATGGTTATAGGTTTCTTCAGTTTTTTTTATTCATAATTTTATCATGGTAGGTTATATATGTGTAGGAATTTATGCATTTCTTCTGGGTTATCCAACTTGTTGGTGTATAATTATTCATAGTATCTTAAAAATCCTTTTTTAATCCTGTGTTACCAGTTGTAAAGTCTCCTTTTTAATTAATGCTTTTAGTTGTTTACTGTCATTTTTCTTCGTTAATATAGAACAGCTTATTTCGTTTTTTCAGAGAAGAATAATCTGTTGTACAGATGTTCCGCATTTTATTTGTTCACCTATTGAAAGACATCTTGGTTGCTTCTAGGCTTTGCCAGTTATAAAAACAACAACAACTGCTTTAAACATTGATGTTTTGTGGATATGAATTTTCAGTTTTGGCGGGGTAAATACGTAGAAGCAAGATTGCTGGATCGTGTATGTGTAAGACCATGTTTAGTTTTATAAGAACTGCCAAAACACTTTCCAAAGTAGCTGTTCCATTTTGCATTTCCTCCAGCAACGAATGAGAGCCCCTGGTGGTTTCATGTTTTTACCAGCATTAATTGTTATCAGTCTTTTGTATTTTAGCCATTCTGAGAGTTTTTTGTAGTATCTCATCGTTGTTTTAATTTGCACTTCCCTAACAATGTATGATGTTGGACATGTTTTCATTTGCTTATTTGCTATCTGTGTATCTTCTTTGGTAAGTTGTCTGTTCAGATCTTTTGCTAATCTTAATTTTCTGCTTTTTGAGAATATTGAGGGTCAGGGCTTATTGAATATTTGATTTTGGAAAGTCTTCCAATAACAATTTGTTTCTTTTTTCATTTATTTTAGATCATAGCCTCCTTTCTTCTCTCTCTTCCACCTTCTCTCCTTCCTTCTTGCCACCTAAAAATATTTATTTTTATTTTTATTTTCTATTTATTTACTTATTTAACTTACTTTTCTTTATGGTTGAGTTTGAAGTTTTTACTATAGTTTAATTTTTTTCTTACTTGGAAGTTTTAGTTTTGCTAACTAGATTTTCATGATTACATTTTTATCTGGTATGTATAAGTCATATTTCTTTTTAATTTTTCTACATTGAGCATCAGTTTTTTCCACAGTGAACAAAGCTGACATCTTATAATCAGCTAAGGGAATGGTGGACTTTAGGTGGCTCCAGAGCGCAGTAGTGAAATGACTTTGGTTTGCTAGTGGGTACTCATTCCTTTAGTCTGATGACCTGAGGGTCATCTTGCCTTTTGGGTACCATCTTGAAATTGTTACTAGGGCCTTAGAAAAATGGTGGACCTCAAATCTTTAGTATTCATTAGAAAAGTAGTATTTTGTAACTATTTTAAATACACAGTGCCTTACTACATGTGTCTTTTTTTCAACTTCTGTCCTCCTACAGTCACCAGAGAAGAAAGGAAAAGAAGCAAATACTGGTTTTGGTGGACCTGTTGTTAGTTCTCTGTATCATGAAGAAATCATCAGGTAATTTCTCTTCTAGTTTTTGATAATAGAGATACATACATCTAAATGTGTGTATACATATGTGTGTGTGTGTGTGTATGTTTAATTCTGAAAACTTCCATCTGTGAAGAACTTTTTCTTAATATGAAACTAATTTGGTTGTATCTCTAGTAATATAATAAATAGCAGGAAAATTTTTTAGATATATTATCTTTGAAGTCAGTAAGCATCTGAATCAGTGCCAGATAGTAAGTTTTCCCACCACGTAAGTAGTTGGTAAGGCAAGGTTTTGTGTCTCACACAATCTGAAACCGTGGGGTTTTGTTGTTGGTGTTAGTTTTCCTCAGAATACCTTATTTCTTTGTGTGTGTGAGTGTGTGTATGTATATGTCTAGGTTTATTCACAGTTTATTCACACTGATAAAAATGCCATTTTTTTTTTTTTAAAGTATGGCTGCAGTCTGAGCTAAAGTATGTAAGGGGAAGTATTGATTCAGTCCCATGAAGCTTATACAATTTCTAGAAAATATTTATGTTCTTTTTTAGAAAAAAAAGTTTTAAATTTGTTGTCATTGTGAAATTAGCATTATTTCTCTTAAAGATTAAAAATCATGTTGAGTATAAAATGGTACAGTAAAGAGAATATTACAGAGGATTCTCAAAAAAATTAAAGAATTACTGTATGATCCAGCAGTTCAGCTTCTGGTTTTATATACACAAGAATTGAAAACGGGATCTCAGAGACCTATTTGCGCACCCATGTTCATAGTAGCACTATATTCATAATAGCCAAGAGGTGGAAGCCACCAAAATGTCCATAGACAGAAGAATGGATAAACAAAATGTGATATATATACATATAAGAGAATCTTATTCAGCCTTAGAAAGGAAGGACATTCTGACATAGACTGTAGAACATGGATGAACCTTAAGGACATTATGCTAAGTGAAATAAGCCATTCATAAAAAGATAAATACAGTATGATTCTTCTTAAGTGGAGGTATCAAGAGTATCAGATTCACAGAAACAAAAAGTAGTCTGGGAGTTGTCAGGGGCTGGAAGAAGTGGGAAAGGAGGAGTTGTTATTTAATGGGTGTAGAGTTTTAGTTTTGCAAGATAAAAATTTCTGGGGATTGGTTGTTGGACAACCAATGTACCTACCATTACTGAACTATACACTTAGAACTGGTTAAGATGGTAAATTTTATGTTATGCGGGTTGTTGTTTTTTTAACCACAATTTTAAAACATTCTTAATGTTCATCTTGTATTATTTAACAAGGATCTTACATTTTATATGTTATATATAAAATTTCTTGGATAATTTTTTTCTTTCAGCACTATGTGGAAATCAGGAAAAGGATTTTGTTCTTTAAAGTCATGTGACACATTCTTCTAAGATTTTTAGTCTTGGCCTTTTTTTTTTAAAGTCATCTAAATTTTAGTCTTCTTATATATTCTGGAACGTATTTTTAAGATATGAAACAGTAGGAAACATGAATGTGAACCACTGAAAGCCTTTTAACTATTATAGACATTAATTTTGTCATTGCTAATAGCAGATCAGAAATAACAGCACTTAGTTATTTTCTTATATTTGAGAAATTATTTTGTAATTAAACTGAATTCCACTATAATAAACTAGGTCATGATAAAAATTACTCTAAACTGAAATGTTGGATTTTTTCAGTAAAGTATCATATGTGGCCCTGTTGTTTCTAAAGTATAAGAATGCAGTTGCAACAATGAATATAGGCTATTTGTTTAAGTTTATATAATCAAATTTTGTTTTTACTTAGGTGAACTATAACTGGTGTTTTATTTTTCCAAAAGGAAGTTGTGCTTTAACTGAAATTAATTACAGTTTCTTGGCAGAATTATGTTCACCTGAGGTGAAAGGTGAAAGTGACAGGTTTTAGAGTTTTAGAAATGTTAAATGGTAAACTTAGGTGAACGGAAAAGTTCTCTTCTGTAGAACCAATGTTTTTGGTTCTACAAAATAAGGAACTAGAAGGCATTTTGTATTTATTTATTTACTTACTTACTTTAGAGAGTGGGGAGGGAGGGAGAGAGAGAGCACGAGCAGGAGGGGCAGAAGGAAGGGGAGAGAATCCCAAGCTGACTACACGTGCTCAGCATGGAACCCGACTAGGGCTTGACCTCATGATCCTGAGATCATGACCTAAGCTAAAATCAAGAGCCAGATGCTTAACCGACTATGCCACCCAGGAGCCCCCTAAAAAAGTATTTTGAAGGTCTGTTTTGGATATTTTAATATATATAGTCTTCTAAAATTTTTTTAAAGATCAGGAAAAATCAGTATCTGATAAAGTCATTTAATAAGGCTTGGGCTCCATTGTTCTGGCGGCTTTCCTGATGAATGTGCATTGTAGGTGATAAGTTAAGGCCCGTTTTTGTTTTATTGTAAATGTTTGTTTTTTTTTTTTAAAGATTTTATTTACTTATTTGAGGGAGAGAGAGCACAAGCACAGGGGTGCAGAGGGAGAGGGAAAGCAGGCTCTCTCCTGAGCAGGGAGCCTGATGCGAGACTCGATCCCAGGACCCTAGAATCATGACCCGAGCCGAAGGCAGACTCTTAACTGACTGAGCCACCCAGGTGTCCCTGTTGTAAATGTTCTTGAGCTAAGGGCCACTGGGGCCAATTCTGAGCCTCTTTTGGTTCTGACCCTTATTTCTACTCTGTCACAGAAAGTGACAATATAATGTCATAGGTACAGATCTGTGTGTTAATATTCTAGAGCGCTGACACCAATTTTTTAAAGATTTTATTTTATTTATTTTGCGGGGGGAGGTGCAGAAGAGGGACAAACAGACTCCATGATGAGCGCAGAGCCCAACAGGGGACTTGATGCGGGGCTGGATCTTATGACCCTAAGGTCATGACCTGAGCTGAAATCAAGAGTCGGCTGCTTAACTGACTGAGCCACACAGATGCCCCCCGACACCAGTTTTCCATCATGAAGCTGGTTAATTGTTCTGTAGGGAGACAAAGTGTGACGCTAATTAAGTATAAAATACTATGAAGCCAAACTGCCAGCACTCAGATGTTGGTTCCACCACTTATTAGCTCTGTGACCTTAGACAAGTTACCTTATTTGCAAAATGGGGATAATTATATTACTTTTCTCATATGACACTTACATGGATTGTATCAGTATGTATGCCCAGGCATCTTAAAGTGGTATCTGGCACAAAATAAGTTACTATGTAACTGTTAACTTTTATTGTCATTCAGCACAGAACCCCCACAACAGGGACCCAGGGCACAGGGCTTATGTTAGCTAAAATCACATGTTGGTTTGGTTATAGAATTAAGTGCAGGTTGTTTGGTTTTGTAAGAGAAAATGGAAAATAAGAAAGGAAGAGCCAGTACTATTAGAATCTGTGTTTGGAACTATAGAAACAAGAGAGTGACAAATCTTTTAACTCACAGACAGTTGCTCTAGTCTTAAGATCAGATGTGTTTCATTTATACTACAGATGGGTAGAAGAAGCTCTGATTAATAAGCATAGGGTTTTGCAAAGAGTCAAATGCTTCTGCACTACGTACACTGACTCACTTAACAAGAAATCACTTTTAGTGACTTGTATGCTTAGAAGGTTTTATCTAGAAGTTGGCACGTAAACTGAGAAATTAGGGCAAGAATTAAAAATACAATAAATGAAGCATGTACAGTGTCCATTCTACCCTACAGTAAGATTTGGTCTTCCCTGTTGTATTTGTAGTTTGATGCTATGTAATCTATCAGAATTTTATTAATCCCACTTAGACAGGCAGCCATCTGGACCTTCTCTAAGCAAGACCAGACCAGTATACAACTAAGATGATTGATGGGCTCTGGAATTGATTAGTTGTTCTGTGAGACAAATGAACTGTTTTGGCAGAAAATACCAGAGGTCACTGCTGTGGTCAAACACAAAAGCCTGTAGAATTTTAAAGAGATGCTTTCATCATTGACTTATAAAGTTAAAAATTTTTAAACAACATTGGATTTTGAAAATATTTTAGAAATATCTTTTGATTGGCTGCTCTTTAGTTCTGATTATAAAGTGGCATAATATAAGTATAATAAACTACAATGAATGTGATTATACTTTAATTTTGTATTTTTGGTAAAAAATATGAACTGGAGTGAAAGTGTAAAAGCTTATCCCTTACACGTAAATTGTACTCTAAAATGTTCCTGAGAGAGGTGTAATTGCAGAAAAAGCTACAACATATATTGTTTTATTTTTAAGTGATTTATAAAATCAGGTGGTATGAAATTCCATTCAGTTATTTATTCAAAGCTTCACATTGTTAGATAGCATCTGTTTGGACAAATCCACGTAAGACTCCAAAGTTTCATGAGTATACATATACAAAATAGACGTATTTTATGTTTTAAAATTTGAAAATTTGGATTTTTTTGCTTTCAATTGGTTAAGTCATTCTGGAATGCTTCTGTACCATTGATACCACTGTCCTCAGCACCAAAAAGATTATCCTGCTTCCCTACATCTGTTTGGCTGGTACTAGTGAAATCCTTCTCTATTTCACTGTGTTGCCCATGATCAACATTGTGTTAACACTTTGGTGATAGGTGATAAATTGGATGACATATGTCTTGTTACATTCTGGTTATTCTTTGAGGACTACACAAGTGTGTATAGGCAAGTGGGCAACTCCCCCTTGAGAATCTGACTGCTCAGAATGAACTTGAGTTATGGATTTATTCAGCCTGTAAAACCTCAGCTGGCATAAATAATTGAGAAAGCAAAGGTTTTTCTGTGGTGCATACCTCAGGGACTCATGGCTCCCTTCCTCCTCTCTACCTCCCTTTCTTATGAAAATGATCCCAGTTGCACTCCTAGATAATAACACACCAAGCAATTAAAAGCCATGGGTGGCTGGAGAGAGGAGAAAAGGTTTAGTTAATGAGCTTTTCCTCTTCCAGTGCCCAGGAGAGCCTTAGGAATGACAAGGCGATTAAAGCGAAGAGATAATTATAGATTATGTGAAAATGGGTCCCTTGGGACAAGCAGGTCTTGCCATAAACAGTAACTGTTGTCCGAGTCTCTTGGCTCTCATATTCACCCTTTTCCTACGTGCTTTATTTAGTTCCTGTGTGCTCAGCGTCATGATGCCAACCAGGCATATAGGTGGATCCACCTGTTTGTAGATCAACAGCCCTTTCTGAACAGGGGGTCATTCCTCAACAAAAACCATCATCTTCACCTGCTCTCACCTTTTCTTCTTTCATTTTCTTCCCTCTCTTCCTTTTCTTCACTTTTTCTCTTTTCCATCTACCCCTCTAATCTTAGAGTTATATTGTATCTGTGAAATGCTAGACACTTAGACTCCTTTACAGAGTTTTTAGTGTATATGTGCGTGTGCACATATAAGATACACAAAGTTATGGGTATACTCTATCCATTATAATAAAAGGTATGTATATTATACATATACGTAATATACATAATATTAAAAAATGTTTTCCTCTGTTGAAATGCTTTACAGACATATTTAAAGGAAGACATTTTAAAAGTGTAGCAAAGATGCTAGAATTGTAAGTCATCTTAATTCTCATTTAATTGTTATCAGCTATTCTCTTAATACTGAGAGCAAGAAATTTCAGCTCATTTCATTGTCTTTCAATTTATGAAAACTTTGCTAATTGCACTGTATATGGTAATAAATGCTTGGTGTTAGTCAAAGTTGGAATTCTATGTGAAAAGGCATTACAACATTAATTACATGGTTTTATTTATAAATTTTACCCATAATAAGATATTATATATGTATTAGGTAAGTATTTTACCAGTATTTTATGTAAAGTATGTCATTCCTGGGTCTCCTATGTCACATAGTCTACTCTCTCTCTCTCTCCCTCATTCCTTAATGTATCAGAAATTCTGTTTATTCACGTTCCACAATAATCCAAATTCATCTAGTTTTCATCATCATCACTATCATGCCTTTGGCAAAACTGTCGATACTCTTAGGCAATCATCATCTCTTGGTCAGGACACTACAGAATGGATTCCTTCTTCCTTTACAGTCTCCTCCCGGATTTATAACTCATATCGTCGTATTACTCTCCTGCTTAAAGCCCTTTAATGGTTTCTCATAGCACTTAGGGTAAAACCTAAAATTCCTTAACATGTCTTACAGGGTCCCTCATCATCTTATCTAATGCCATTTCCCCCTCCTTCCTTATTGATGCTGTTCCATCCACATTGGCTTATTTTCATTTCCTTAAAGGTCTAATTAGTAGTTGTTAGTTGAATTGATTGATAGTGTTATATAAGGGTATATGAGAAATGACCTGGCATACAACATATGTTGAAATCTTAAGGTAATAATACCAACTAACATTTACTGACCTTTAATTATAAGCTAGTTACCATATTACATGTGTTATATGTATTATTTCACTTAATCTTCAGAATGATCCTGTGGGTTTTAAGTGTTAATATCCCTATTTTACAGGTAAGGACACTGAGACTCAGAGAGGTGAGGTTACTTGCCCAAGGTCACATGACTAGTACTCTGCTGTTGCTATACCATACTGCTCCTGAGATGGTTGAGGAATCCTTGTATTCTGCAATTAGTGAAAGTAATTTTGATAGTTGTTGTTATATGAACATAGTGAATATCTTTCATTTAAATGTTTAAATCCCTTTTCCATTTAGTGTTTTTTAAAATGTGCTTTACTGGTAAAATTACGAACTATAGTCTTTCATTTATCAGTGTACTGATGATGATGCTTCTTTTGGATTAATTGAATTTATTGATTTTAGACTTACCTTAATGTTTGAGAATGTAACTCCGCTCTATAGAGCCTGTTAGCCAAGGGATTCTATAGATTTTTCTGATGTGGCCACTGGTTTTCCAGAGGTTGATCAGAATTGAAATACATTTTTTTCGTACAGGCATTTAAAGTATCAGAAATTTTCAATCAACTATTTTAGAGCTAAGCAGGTTTTAAGAAGTGAAAATGCATTTTTAGTAACTAGTGTCTATAAATAATGGCTAGATAACTTTTCCAGAATATCAAGTTACATACAAACCATACTTGGAACACTGATCTTTCCTTTGTCATTGCTTCCTTGCAAAAATATGAGAAAAATACATTAACAGCATATTAACAACATAAATAAGATAATAAATAGAACTTTTTATTTGAGGCTTTTAAGAATTTTCTAGGGGCACCTGGGTGGCTCAGTCGGTTGAGCATCTGTCTCCTTGTTCAGGTCATGATCTCAGGGTCCTGGGATCAAGCCCTGCTTTGAGCTCTCTGCTCAGCGGGGAGTCTCCTTCCTTTGCTCCTCCCCTCCCTACTCATTTCTCTCTCTCTCAAATAAGTAAAATCTTCAGAAAAAAAATAAAAAAATTTTCTAGACCTAGAGTTAAGTATGATATATATGTAACCCAGTCAAAAATAGTTACGATTTGATGGAGAAGACATTGCCATTATTGCATAACAGGAAGAGGGAAAACTCACTGGTTATGTGCTGTAACTGTCTGAAATCCATTGCAGACATAGTACACTCTGAGTGGGAAGATTATGATTCAATATATATAAATTCTTTCAGTCATTCACCAGTCCATTTGGGACTGTGTATTTTTTTTTTAAAGATTTTACTTATTTATTTGACAGAGAGAGATCACAAGTAGGCAGAGAGAGAAGGGGAAGCAGGCTCCCTGCTGAGCAGAGAGCCTGATGCGGGGCTCAATCCTAGGACCCTGAGATCATGACCTGAGCCGAAGGCAGAGGCTTAACCCACCGAGCCACCCAGGCGCCCCGGGACTGTGTATTTTATTACTTTATTGACTTTATTTTATTACTTTATTACTTCATTGACTCTAAAACATCCCTGGTTTTAGAATGCCATTATTTAAATGCCATTAAGAAAAAATGTGCTAATTAATTGTAAAATGTTACAGATTATAGGATTCATCAGAAATATTAAAATACGAAAAAATTTGTGTTTTAGAATCAAGGAAATATGGTAACTTAACAATTTCTAAATGTCTTTTTGCCATTTAGGATTACAGGAATTATGTTAAGAACAACGCTACAAAAAGCAACAACAAAAGCCTTTTCTTAAGTGCCTGGATCTGAATGCCAGGCTTCTTGGGCATAGTTATTGGCTCAGCATTGTCTGCCTCCTCAAGGGTATATGACCAAGGTATCTCAGAAAAGAGGTACTATTTATAAGATTTTACCTGGCAGTCATAGTATAGATTCTCATTTATGGTCTTTGTAAGATTGAGACTCGAGAACAGTGTTTTACAAGGTAAAATTTAACATCCAAAATTTTAATTAGATACTAATCGAAAGTGGGGATTTTTGATGTGCTGAGTATGACAATTCTATTTAATTCTTGAGTTAGGAGCTGACTTTACCTATTTGCTTCTCCCTGATAAGCCTTACACCAGGTTTGCTAAAAATCTTTGGGTAAGAACAGATTTGTTCTGTTCAGGAGAGAAGCAACTATAAGCAAAATTAAAATATGCTTGTATAATGTTTTTATATTTGTAAGTTAAAACATGCTTTTTTAAAAATACAGAGTGTATCTTAATTTCTGCGTAGACTTTTTATCTTAGCTCCTAAAGTATTGATAGTTTAGTCTTAACAAAGGTTATATATAGATATATATAAAAAGATAATTTACATATAAAATATACATAAAGACAGTATAAAAAAGAATCAGCATTAGACTTTGGGCTTTGTATTTGTTATACCATGATAGAATGTTTGTAATCTAGTCAAAACAACATCAGTGAGATGACAACATTATTTTTCGACATTATATTTGGACAGAATAGCAAGTCTTTACCTTTCAGACTGACAACTTTTTTTTTTTAAGATTTATTTATTATTTTAGAGAGGGAGAGAGCAAGCTTGGGGGAGAGATGAAGAGGGAAAGAATCTTAAGCAAACTCCACACTGAGCGTAGAGCCCGACATGGGGTTCGATCTCACAACCTGAGCTGAAACCAAGAGTTGAATGTGTAACTGACAGCTCTACCCAGGTGCCCCCCCAGATTAACAACTTCTGACCATACATTTGTCAAATAAATTAGGAACTTAAATTCCTGCAAAGAAGTAGTATTCAGCAGTAGTACTCCTGAATTTTGTAAGACAGCAGACAGGCTTTCATTTCAGAAAGACTAGCTCCTAAGGAGCTTCACAGTGTCACAGTGTCTTTTCTGTGAATTTATGATGTTCACTCTTCAATCTCAGAGATCTAGAAAGAGATTCATACTCCAGGGACAGAGTAGCAATAATAAAGCTCATTTGAAACTGAGATGTAAACTAAAATACCAAAGGCTGTATCTTTACAGTGAGACAAGTACTTAGGTACCCTGCATACCCTCTGAGTATTGAGGAACCCAGACAGACAGATTAATAATTATTTGTGAATATGTAAATAGAGAGAAGGTGAACCATTTTCTGAGAGTTGCTTTAGCTAAGGTCCTATTTGAGGCCTCTTGGACAAACTGTCTCCCAATAGAGAGATAACCTCAGAATGCTTTTTTTCTTATCTTTTTCTTTTTCTTTTTCTTTTTTTTTCTTTCTTTTTTTTTTTTCTTTGTGCCTCAAATTAATTGTTTCTTTTGGTCAGAGTTCATAATTGGCCTCACTGACTTTTCCCCCTACCATGGTTCATTGCTAATCATACCTCCTACTGGAGGATAGTGGCCTTTTCAGGGGTTTTTGTTTTAGATATGCTGAGGTTAGTGTCTGAATTAAGTAGCTCTTTGGATCTGTATCTCTCCGGTTTATCTCCCAGCAGCCTACCATAGCCAGATCCCTTGAGCACTTCTTTTTGGTGATGCTTTTCCTTTTCTTTCTATTCTTGGGAATATGCTTCTTTCTATTCCTTCGTAACCCACCTGGGTGGTCAGTTCATTCTTCAAAGTTAGCCCGTAGTGTCAGCTCTTCTGTTGTGCTTTTATTTGATCATCCTTAGTTGATTAGCCACTCCTTATTTTGGGCCTCTACTTTATAGAATTTTGGGCTAGTTTGACACTCAAAGCAACATTTTGCTATTGTGGTCCCTAAGGGAATTTTCGAAGACTATATTCTCCATTATAATCTTATGATAACATCTAAAATTCTTGTTTAAAAGCTTAAGTATATTGCAAAGACCATAATTTCTGGTATTTTACAAAATGATATTTTAAAATCTTTTAGATGAATCTAAATTTTTTTTAAAGATTTTATCTATTTATTTGACAGAGAGAGATCACAAGTAGGCAGAGAGGCAGGCAGAGAGAGAGGGGGAAGCAGGCTCCCTGCCAAGCAGAGAGCCCGATGTGGGGCTCGATCCCAGGACCCTGAGATCATGACCCAAGCTGAAGGCAGAGGCTTTAACCCACTGAGCCACCCAGATGCCCCTAGATGAATCTAAGTATTATAAATGACAGTCCATTTTTTAGGGTGCCTGGGTGATCTCTCTCTCTCTCTCTCTCTCTCAAATAAATAAATTAATTAAATCTTCAAAAAAAATACATGAATATACTACCATTGAGAGAAACTGGGAAAATGGTACCCAAGGTCTCTCTCTGAAATATTTCTTATAGTTGCATGTGAATCTTCAGTTGTCTCAAAAGGTTTAACTAAAATAAAATTCTGATCTTGATTTAAAAATACACGAACAAGGGGTGTCTGGATGGTGTAGTCAGTTAAATGTCTGACTCTTGGTTTCTGCTCAGGTTGTGATCTCCAGGTCATGAGATTGAATCCTTGTTGGGCTCCATGCCCAGCGCGAAGTCCGCTTGAGTTTCTCTCTCCCTCTGACCCTCCCCCACTCAGACTCACTCACTCTCTAAGTAAATAAATCCTTAAAAAAAATAGATGAACAAGGTCTTCAACAGAAAATTTTCATCATTTCTTTTTCTCTTTTTCTTCTACCTCTCCCCCACAATTTTAAGGTAATACATTTTTGTGTAATCTTATCATACGATCATAATTCTCTGTAACAAAAATATGTATGTTAAGTTGGACTTTTTTAAATTCAATTTTCTATAACCCAAAACCTTATGCATTATGTCTTTTCCCATGAGTTATCATTGTAATTGTTTCTAATCAGCTAATCGATACACATCATAAGTATTGTTAAATAATTATTAAACATAAGTAAAATTTAATTGAAAATGTATCTTAATGAGATGAATGAGGCTTTTAAAAATAGTTTAACAGACGAATATTATTTTTCATTAAGATGAGAGTGTATAGCATCAAGTCTGTTTTTTGTTTCATTTCAGCTCTCCCATCCTCTAACGTTAGCTCTAGAATGTTTCCTAACACCAGTTTTTCACAAGAATTGTCCCTTTATTTGGCACCAAGGAAGGTTTTATATCTTGGGGTAGTCAATGTAGGATTGATCCTCCCCTGCAAACCATTCCCAGTATATTAGTTAAATGGAGTGTTTCTAAGCAAAAGAGTAACAGGTTTAATTAATAGTCATTTGCTAAGTCTTAGCAAAGTCCTTTTTTTTTTTTAAATATATATTTCCTAGAAGTATAGCATAATAAGGAGAGAGGCATACGCCTTTCTGATACAGCCTAGGAGTGGAGTGATCAGAACAGAGGGAAATTTGAAAAGGACAATGGTGATGAGATAGTTACCACAGGAGTCTCCAAGTAGATCAGTTAAGGGGAAAATGCATTTATTTGCAAATTGAGCTGAAAATTGATCCACTTAAAATTTTAATTTTTTTTCTAGCTTAAGTTTTTCATACCTGCATATTCCTTTAAAGGTGTTTGTGTACCCCCATGAGGAATTAATGACCTGTGCTTGTATTTGTGTAGGTATTGGCTTACTCTACTTTGTGTTTTCCTTCATTCAATAAAGAATTTTTCATTGTCTATTTACTGGCATACTATTTTTTTCTGACTGAGAGTTTAATAAATACATATATATTGAAATATTTATAGAATGTATCTCTTGAATAGTTACATATCTGAGCTAGTACCATAAATGCATTTTTTTAATTCTAGAAGGGAGGTGAAATAGGAACTAATGGACTCTGGGTGGCTTACTAGGAAACCTGTTGGAAATACTCTTTTAAAGATTCCTTCCTTCCTTCCTTCCTTTCTTCCTTCCTTCCTTCTCAGGCAGAGATTACAAGTAGGCAGAGAGGCAGGCAGAGAGAGGAGGAAGCAGGCTCCCCGCTAAGCAGAGAGCCCAACGCGACGCGGGGCTTGATCCCAGAACCCTGGGATCATGACCTGAGCCGAGGGCAGAGGCTTTAACCCACTGAGCCACCCAGGCGCCCCTGGAAATACTCTTTTGATAGGAAAATGCAATCTTTGTTGAAAGTAGTACAGATAATATTTTTAGGAGTATGCAAGGATCTGTTCTTCCTGTGATTGGTGAATGATAACCATACTTAAACACCTCCCTTCTCTTCCACTCTTCTCTTCCAAAAGGCTGTGTCCTCATATTTCAAAGGAATTTCAAAGAAGACCATTCATTCACCCCCCTCCTTTGGATATACAATTGTATTTTCTGTAAATTTCAGAAAATTTGGAGTAGAGAGAGAGACTTTCTGTCTTTTGCTAGGGATACCGTGGGATATCTTTAATGGTAGTATCTTGGCCATAACTCTTGCTTATCCATAGAGACTGGATATGGTAATTTTATTACTCAAATTCAGCAAAGAGAGGGAAATAGATAATTGGCTGAGACTCGTAAGAGAAAGGAAAATAAAGTGAGAAGATATGAAAGAGCACTTAATTTCTTTAGGCTCTACTCTGTTTGGTAATGGTTGAATTCATTTGCACATGTTTTATTTAAGGCAAGTATGATTATAGAGGGAAAGTTTGCCTGCAGAATGCTGTATTAACAGGGAAATGTAGATAGGAAAAGAATTGTATCTGTGAATTGTACATACTGTTGTTGGAAGCAAGAAAAGAGATGTGGAAAGATGTTGCTCCAGATGTTTCTCCATTTTGGACACTAGGTGGTGGCATTGTATAAAGACAGCTTGGTTGCTGGCGAGTAATACTGTCCATCTGCCAGTGGGGATAACTCTTAGCAACTGACTAAATAAGCCCAACTAACTAAGCCCACTTTTCTTTTTTGTCTTTGTCACTTAGCTTTGTGGCACATTTGTGGTGATTTTACTCAACTTCTTTGTGATATTTAATTTACATTGTATATTGTACCTATAAGCATTTTGTAAGTCCTCTATGTGCCTGACGGATTTTGTGGCGATAAACAGCAGATAACGAACTGGTGTTCAGATGAAAAAAACACCCCTGCCCTCCAAAACACGCCCCAACAAAAGTAATTTATATGAGTGATGCATAATAAACATTGAAAGTATAAAATATAGTAAATAAAAATTTAAATAATTTTGTACTGTATTTCCTCTTTTACTGGTGAAGGCCTAAGTATACATACACATTTGGGGTTCAGGAAGAAAGACTTCAGAGATTGAGAAAGGTCCTCTCCATCTATGAATAACCCTTATGCATTACGGGGTACAGGTAACCTGCATCCTAGGGATCCTCTTTACCTTCCTTCCTGTGCCCCACCACCAGTTCTCCATTGTTTTCAAGTTCGAAACAACCGCGGAGTAGTGCATTTTTGGTTATGATTCAAAATGATACAGTCCTTTCTCTCGCGGTTAGAGTTGCTGCCTCTTGAATTAGAGGGGCCTTTCTTACTGGATTCGATGAAAATAGTGGGTCCCTATTATTCCCAAGTCAGAATTGTTAATACACTTTCACAGAAACAGTGTTTTCTGTGAGAGCTAAGTATAGCTAAAATGGTATTACATACAGCCTTAATTTTAAAAGTCATACTTCTCCATTCCAGGATCTTGGCCTCAGACTTCTCTGTTTTCTTTCAGAGTAATGATCTGGAAGAGCATTTTTCTCCTCTGCAAAATGGACCTTTTTATATTCCTTTTCATATTCCTTTTAAACCTGTTTCTTCCTGGATGTCTACCTCATTTTCTCTGAACTCTGTACTCTTACAGGCCTTTTAAAAAATTGTCCTTACCTTATGTTAATCGTATATAGATTTTCTAATCCCAGCTGTACTCTACATGTATCGAACATAAAGTTTCTTGTTTATCCTTATGTCATCAACAGTCTTGTGCAGTGTCTTGCATGTAGTAGGCGCTCAATTAAATACATCACATGCATAAGGAAGGCTTAGATGGTTAATGCCAGAGTAGAGTGTTTTAACTTAATTACCTCTGAGTGAAAATAGCTTTTTATAGGGTATAAAGTATTTAAATTGGTTTTTAAGATAGAAGGACTCCTAAGGCCAGTTGCTTTCATTTTTGGTGGATGGAACCTATGGCCCCGCAGGTTATAAAACATACTAGTATAGTTTTTGGAACTCAGATTTCATTCTTATATGCCTGTCCAGAAAATGTAGTCAACATATAGAACAGTTTCATTGATAATATTTCAAATTACTTATCCTTTTGGGAATTAGTGATTTTTTTGAGACTCTTCATTGAAGCTCCCATACCCCCACATACACACAACACACTGAGAAAAATGCATACACATTTATACAATTCTGTGTACTGTGTTGGAGAACTCATAGACCTCATGTTAAGAACTTCTGCATTAGATTTTAGAATAGACCAGCTGACTAGTCGAGATGTAGCTTGATATGATAAAAAAAAAAAAAGTACTATATACAAAATCAGTTGACCTGAGTGAATTCTAGCTCTTGTTTTACCTGTAATAAATGTGATGCCATTTGGCAGGTCATGTAATCTCTTTTTACCTTTTTCTTTGTGAAGTTGTTGGATAAGAGTGAATGAATTTAGTCCACCAATTTACTTAGAATAGTGCTGGGTATAATATGCATCCCAGTTTTTGTTCCTAGTCTTTGTTTCTAATACTGCATGAAAGATTTCTGAATTTTGTGATGCTCTGTCTTTCCCTTAAGAAAATTGCTTTCTGTCTTTAAGAAAATTACATTAGTGTATGTGTGTGTGTGTGTGTGTGTATATATTTGTGTGTATACACACACACACACGCATGCACACTTTCATCCTGGGTAGCAACCAACTTGTTATGTTATCCTGTAAGACAGGTAGTAAGCTGTGTCCTGTTCTTTTGAGACCTCTGTAAAGACAATAGCAAATAACCTCATTACTGCAGTGCTACTATTGAAAACTCTGAGTCAGGAAATGTGTGCTTGTCAGCATGTAGAAGGACCTGCAGAGAGAAAGAGGGCTGAGAAAATCTCCTCAAGGTGTTATATCATTATACTGGTGTAACTTGTTAAAGTAGATGAAACTTTTCCCTATTATAGTTGCTAAGAACTTTAGTCTTTAGAGAATGGATATATTATGTCTTAGGGAAAATCCATTATTATTCATATAAAATTCTTTTTTTTTTTTTCATATAAAATTCTTTATGAAAACAGATTCCATTGATGTTTGTCAGCAGTAAACAGGTTGTGTTAAAAATATGTAACTTTTATGTATTACCTAGTGAGACACTTTTTATTTTTACTCTAATTAGGGAAGAAGACAAAAACGTATTTGATTACTGCAGGGAAAACAACATTGACCATGTAACCAAAGTCATCAAATCGAAAAATGTGGATGTGAATATGAAAGATGAAGAGGTATGGAAAACATGCCTTAATTATTTTCTTATGCTTTGTTGTTCTACCCCAGTGCTTCTTTTCGAAATGGCCTATGAACTACAACTCAAAGTATAGTATGGTTAAGATTGTATCAGAATATTTATATGAAATGGTGTTTCCCAGTTAAGATACTTTCTGTGTATATATCCATCCATCTGTTGATATTGTGTAAGTTACTAGCTAAAACTTGCTGCGGTCCAGTAACTTCTGTTTCTTCACAATACAGGGAGAGACTGTTAACCTATTAAGTGAAATCTATAGGTAATTTTAAAATATTTATAAATAGTTTTGGTGTCTTCTGTCATTACACTTCAAATAGATATATTGTCCTTTCTCAGTAAATATATTTCTAGAAAACAGTGTGTCAGAATTTTGATAAATCCATTCTCTTTTTTCTTTCTTTCTTTCTTTTTCTTTTCTTTTTTTTTTTTTTTTTTTTTTGAAGATAGGAAGAGAGACAGATGGGATGGGGAAGGGAGGGGCAGAGGGAGACACTCTGAAGCAGGCTCCACACCCAGCTCAGATCCTGATGTGGGGCTTGATCTCACAACCCTGAATCATGACCTGAGCTGAAATCGAGAGTCCGCCCAACTAAGCTACCCAAGCACCCTGGTAAATCCATTCATTTAAATGTGGGCCTGCCATGTAAAGGGATTCTATACTAAATTATTTTCTAAAATATATTGCTTTTTAATTTATTTGTTTTGTGAATAAAACTGTTCATATATTGAGTTTAAACTGTCCTGGATTATAGTTGTTAAATAGGGAGCAAAATTTACTAACTGAGTTTTACTCATTTTACTCATTCTTTAATAATGCAATGAAAGATGATCAAAATGACTGAAAGGTAACAATTAATAGGAAGAAGACATGCAGTGATCATAGATAATGTGTAAAGTAGATAAATCAGTGTACATATTGACAGCTCTTTATACAGGCTAGCCTTTAATATTATCTAATTGTTAGGTAGTGTCTTTCTTGTAATATATTGTCAATGATATTGGGAAAGACTATAATTCTGTAGTATAGAGGGACCAGTAATATGTTTGTTCTCCCCTAAGTAATGAAACAAACAGCTAAGAAAGATGTAGCTAGAGAAAAGTAAAAGCCAGGTTGGGAAATAATAAAACCAGGTCTTTTGATCCAACTAGGGTGTTTTTTTGCCTTTTGGGATTAGAATACTTCCCCCCCCACCCAGTAAATCAGGTGTAACTGCTTCCCTTGATTTTGTTATTTTTTGTTTTTGTACTTGGGAGTTAAGATTTTTATAAAATTAAAACATGTAGGTAGTTCAACAAAAATCAGTACTATAAATCCTCTGACAAAAAAGTATTCCCTTACCTGAATCCTTCTCACATTGATTCTAGCTCCCTTGAGGCAAAAACTTTCAGTTTTTTTCATTGTTTCTTTTGCAATTTACCTGCATATTTCTAAATAGCATGCATGTATCTCTTGATTTTCCAACTTTAACCATTATTGATTTTCTTTTCTGCTATATTAGGATTTAGCTGTTTTACTTGTATTCCTCTCTCCTCTTCCCGCCCCCCTAACAGTTATATCACAACATTTAGTTTCATTTTCTGATTGAATCTCTACAGAATCAATGTTAAAATATTATTATTATTTTATAAGTAATTATAATGTAGGTATAAAATAGTTATATTATTGTTTCTATGTAAATTATGCACATTGCTGAGCTTAGGTGTACTGTGTGTACTAGTCAGCTTTTGTGGTTAGCCACATTTCAGTGGCTAATAACTACATCTATTTCTTGCTCACATTTCAGGAGGGTTTTGTATCGGGCTCTGTCTGCTATGTTAGCTAGCGTTGTTTGGGCTCAGTTCATTTCAATTTCATGTATCTTCTCATTCTGAGATGTGGATAGACACTGGGGCAGAACTAAGGACAGACAGAATCAGACCCCACAAATACATTTAAAGCTGTTGCGTAGATGTGGCATGTGTCGTATCTACTCACATTCCTTCGGCCAAAACAAGCCACGAAGCCAAACTGGGTGGTAGGACACCTTTTCTGATGACAGGGAAGCAATGCACAGATGGGAAGGAAATAAATAATTATATAATTATGAATAGTATAATCTACATGCCATAGTACAACATTCTGTTTTTCTAAAGGCTAATCATTGCTTCTTTTTTTGTTTTTATATCTTCTATGTTTCTATCATTAAATCTTTCCTCAAATTGCCCAGCGGAGGTCTTCTCTGTGCAGTCACGCACATCAGGTAATCAATCCCATACCGTTTTAGCGATACCCCTTCTGGAGTTCTCCTTCCTTTTTCTCTGATCTCAACTGGGTGCTCTCTAGGCTTGCTGTATAGATGCCATCCTGGGATTACGCTTTACCACTATCTTAAGAATACCCTTCCCTTCTCTCCTGGAGTCTTCTGTTTCCTGGATCCCAAGTCTTTTATTGTTTACTTCCTTGTTTAGATGAGTGTCTCTTCCAGTAGCTTCCTTTTTTATTTGTTTCCTGGTTTTGATGGAGCATTTCCTCTAGTAGCTTCCTGAGAAAGGTAAATATTTTGAGATCTTCCATGTTAAAAATGTTTCAGTTAGAGTTTGGGGCATATTCCATATGCCCAATAAATATTTGACAAACTAATGAATGATTAAATGAATGAATAAGTAGGAGCAGTAAATTTATAGGGGTGTCTGGGTGGCACAGTTGGTTGAGTGTCTGACTCTTGGTTTCAGCTCAGGTTGAGATCTTGGAGTCATGAGATCGAGCCCCACGTCGGGCTCTGTGCTTAGTGAAGAGTCTGCTTGAGATTCTCTCTCTCCCTCTCCCTGCCCCCCCACTTGTGCGCTTGCTCGCACGTGCGCTCTCTCTCTCTCTCTCTCTCGCTCTCTCTTGCTCTTGCTCTCCAATATAAATAAATAAATCTTTAAAAAGAAAAAGAGAAGCAGTGTAATTGTGATGAGCTAGACTACATAGGTTCAAATCTTTGCACTGTCACTTCCTAGCTATATGACGTTTGTCAGGTTTATTTTATGTCTCATTTTCCGTGTGTATACAATGGGGATTATCGTAGTACCTATGTCAGCATTGTTTTGAGGATTAAATCAGTTAATATATATAAAGCACTTAAACAATACCTGACACACACATAACAAGCACTCAATAAATTTTAGCTATCTTGATTATTTTTAATGAATAATATGAATGTGATAATATGAAGAAATGAATGAAGATCACTTAACTCTCTAAGATTTCCACTCATCTATTTATTTTAGAGAAAGAGGGAGTATATGCATGTGTGCAGGGGGAGGGCAGTGTGGGAGGGAGAGTGATAAGCAGACTCCCCACTGGGAGCCCAGCTCAGGGCTCAAGCCCATGACCCTAAGATCATGACCCCAGCTGAAACCAAGCGTCAGACACCCAGCCAACTAAGCCACCCAGGCGCCCTGACTCTTTTTTTTTTCAAAGGCTTAATTTTTTTAGAGAAGTTTTAGGTTTACAATAAAATGAGAGGAAGGTGCAGAGACTTCCTTCCCATATACCTCCCTACCCCCTACATGCGTATAGCCAACCCCATTATTAACATCACTCACCACAATGGTACATTTTTTACCAAGGATGAACCTACACTGATACTCGTAATCACCCAAAGTCTATAGTTTACCTTAGGGTTGACTCTTGGTGTATGTTTGGACAAATGTAGAATATCTATCCATCATTTTAATATCATACAGAATATTTTCACTGCCCTTAAAATCCTATGTGCTCTGCCTAGTTATACTCCCTGCTCTGCTCCAACCATTGATCTTTTTCTTATCTTTTCATTAGCGTGGTATATTTTTCTCCAAACATTTACTTTTACTCTATATGTGTCATTATATTTAAAGGGGGTTTCTTATAGACATAGTATAGTGGGATCATGTTTTTAATCCACTGAGACAATCTGTCTTTTAACTGTTGTATTTAGACCACTGACTTTCAAAGTGATTATTGATACAGTTGGATTAGTATCTATCATTTCTGTTACTGTTTTCTATTTGTTACACTTGTTCTTTGTTCCTATTTTTGTCTTCTCTTTTTCCACTTTTTGTGGTTTTAATTGAGGATTTAATAGGATTCCATTTTCTCTCCTTTCTTAGCTTATCAGTTAGGCCTCCTTTTTTTTTTTAACCATTTTTTTAGTGGTTGCTCTGGAGTTTGCAATATACATTTAAAACTAACCCAAGTCTCTTTCTATTATCATGATAACATGATACCATTTCATGAATAGTTACCTTATAAGATAATAATAAAATAATCTTAATTTATCCCTCTAGTTCCTTGTATCTTTGCTGTCATTCATTGCACTTACATATAAGCATACACAATTGAGCACAGTGCTGCTGTTATTTTGAACAAACTGTTATCTGTTAGATCAGTGAAAAAATAAGAAAAACGAAGTTTTTATTTTGCCCTCACTTATTCCTTCTTCTCTGTTCTTCTTTTCTTACGTAGATCGAAGTTTCTGACAAGTATTATTTTCCTTCTCTCTAAAGAACTTCTTTTAACATTTTATGCAAGTTCTGCTGGCAATGGATTTCTTCAATCTTTGTTTGAGAACATCTGTTTCTCCTGTGTTTTTGAAGGAGAATTTCTCAGGATGCATAATTCTAGGTTGGTGGAGTTTTTTCAAAACTACTCTCTTGCTTGCCTGGTTTCTATCTTTCTCTCTTTCTTTTAAAGATTTTATTTATTTAGAGTGCAGGTGTGGGGGCAGGAGTAGAGGGAAGAGAGAGAATGTCAAGCAGGCTCCACACTGAGCGCATGGAGCCTGATGGAGGGCTCGATCTCACCACCCAAAGATCATGACCTGAGCTGAAATCAAGAGGCAGAACTTAACTGACTGAGCCACCCAGGCACCCCTCTTGCACAGTTTCTGAGGAGAAATTAGATATAATTCTTATCTTTGTTCTTTATAAGTAAGGCCTTTCTTTTCTCCAGCTTCTTTTAAGATTTTTCTTTGCCTTTCATTTTCTATAGCTTGAAAACAATATGCCTAGGTGCAGTTTTTTGTTTGTTTGTTTGTTTGTTTTGTTTTGTTTTTGGCATTTATCTTACTTGGTGTTTTCTGAGCTTCCTGGATCTGTCGCTTGGTGTCTAGCATTAATTTGGGGAGATCCAGTCATTGTTTCATATACTTCTTCTGTATCTTGTTTCTTCTGCTTCTGGTGTCCCCATTATGCATACGTCACACCTTTTGTTTTCCCACAGTTCTTGGGTGTTCTATTCTGGTTTTTTTCAGTCTTTATTCTCTTTGATTTTCAGTTTTCATGGATTCTGTTAGGTATATCCTCTAGCTCAAAGATTATTTCCTTAGTCATATCCAGGCCACTAATAAACCCATCAAAGGCATTTTTTTATTTCTATTACAGTTTTTTTTTTTTAATCTCTAGCATTTCTTTTTGATTCTTCCTTAGAATTTCTATGTCTTTGCTTACGTGATCCATCTGTTCTTGCACACTGTCGATTTTATCTCTTAGAGCCTTTGGCATATTAATCATAGTTCTTATAAATTCTTAGCCTTATAATTCCAATGTCTTTGCATATTTGGGTCTGATACTTCAGATTATATTTTTTACCCTTGGTATAATTTGTAATTTTTACTAATAGCTGCACATCACATACTGGGTAAAAGGAACTGCTGTAAATAGTTCTTTAGTAATATGGTGGTGAGGTGTGGAAGAGGCAAAGGGCTCTATCGTCCTATGATTAGGTCTCAGTTTTTAGTGAATCTGTGTGTCTGGTTTGTGAATCCCACTAGTGGTTCTGTCTTTTTTCCTCCCTGCTTAGATGTAACAGAATGGCTAGAGTGGGCTGGAGTTGGGTATTTCCCTTGCCTCAGGTCAGTGGGCTCTGATAATCTCCTAGCAGGTTAGGCACTGGTTAACTGGTTTTCCCCAAAGGCAGGCCTTACTAAGAACACAGTGCACTCATATATTTCAAAAGGATTCATTTCTGGCTCAGAATCAGGAGGGGTTTTCTCTGATAGTTACTTTGGGAACCTGGCCAAACTCCTGGAGGTAAATCTTGCAATGTTGTGTAGCCTCCCCACCAGGAGTAGATTCCCTTAGAGTTTTTAACTCTCAGAGTTGTCCACACTGAGCCTTTAGCAGTTTGTCAGTTTTGTCCGTTGTAGTCAGGTTTTTCTGCCTGGCAGTTCCTGGGGTGGTTTTCACTTATAAAGTTCTGCTATAGAAAGTTGAGTTCACCTGTCTGTTTCTCTAGTCTTGAGGGCACAAGGTTTGCCTTGTGTCTTCCCCTCTCTCTCTCTCTTTTTTTTCCAAAAATTTTATTTATTTGAGAGAGAGAATGCACAAGTGAGAGAGATAAGCCCGAGTTGGGGGAGGGGCAGAGGGAGAAGCAGGCTTCTTCCCTTCCCCACCCAGCAGGGAGCCTGATACAGGACTGGAACCCAGGACCCTGGTATCATAACCTGAGGCGAAGGCAGACGCTTAATTAACTGAGCCACCCAGGCACCCCATGTCTTCACTTCTCTTATGGATCCAGCAAGAATAGTGGATTTTTCAACCTGTTCAGCATTTTGCTTGTTGTTAGGAAGGAGTGGCAACTTCCAAGCTTCTTATATATGGAATTGGAAATTGGAAGTCCACTTAACTTTTGAAGGTCACTTTTACCCTGGAACATATTGTGCATATACTAGACGTTCCCTATTAGAATTTTCCATCTTTCAAATAATAATACTTTATATGGTGTGTGTTTTAGGTTACAGAGTACTTTCACTTACTATCTTCCCAACAACCCTGTAAGGTAAATGCTATCCTCATGTTACAGACAGGAACTAATTCAGAGACTGCTTTCACTTACTGAAATACACATAACTGCTAAGTGGAAACGCAGGTCTGGGGGACTGTTCTTTTTGCCTTTGGATTTAAGAAGGATATACAACTTCCAGTTGGCCCTGCTAGTGTTATTCTCTGGTTTGCAGCATTTCATGAAAGAAATTGGAAATTTACCAAATCTACCACATGACCTTTGCAAAGATCATTGGACAGCAGTGATAGGAATAAAACGTCTAGAACACAAATAGCTTACACTGACGCAGTTTTGTTTGTTTGGTTGGTTTTTTGCAAAGATAAAAGAAACTTGTAAAATGTAGTGCTTCTGTCATTCCGTGACTTTGATGTAGTGCGGCTTCCCAGGTCTTCCAGTTTGTTACCCGTGCAGCTACCTTTACCCACCCCGGCCTGCCAGAACATTGTGTTTCCAGGAACAGATGAAGTGCTTACACATTCATAGACTGAGACGCCAAGAATTCAGTTGGGTTCTCTCATTGCTCCAAGCAGATTTCTGCCCTCTCAGCCATGACATCTCAGGCTGGGCCTTGAATACTGATGGCCAGCCTTTTATTATTAATCGGGGGTTTGTGTGAATTAATTTAAGAACATGAGGGAAATGAGAGCTTAAAATTAGAATCAAACTTAACATCCTAAATAAAATAAATGGTATTGCTTCATGACTTTTAAACCTCTAGCAGATAAAACAACAACTTGGTAAGCCTTGGTGATGGACTAAAATTATGAAATGTCAGAATTAAATTGCTAGCTAAATATTTTTAACCCCTTTATGAGAAAAAGACATTTCTCTACTATAATAAGTTGGGTGACAATTACAGTTTTGAAAGGACATCCAGTTCTTTGTGTCTGTCTAGCTGATATTTGAGCTTGAGAGATTTCATTACTGATTGCCTAGGATTCTTTGGGATTGTATATGACTTTATTTAAAATTTCATCCAGCAAGTTCAACCCAATTTCAGTTTTGCCCTTAGATGACTAAAAATTACATTTATTGCACTTAAAATTTGCTATAAGCACATAAAGAAATTTAATTATAGCCATAAAATAAGTCATAGTAGAAATTTAATTTATAGTCATAAATGATATGCTTGCATTTCCACATATTGAAATAAACACAATCGTATATTGCTGGAAATGTATATATTTGGATCTGTAACTACAACGGCACATGAACATATATATAAAATGCTTTTAAATAATTCATATTTCATTATGAAGTTATTTTATCATGAATAACTATAGTTCCTGGTATATATCTTATTTTATTCAAGTAATTACTACTAATATAGTAAGACACGTATTTCTTCTTTTTTTTTTTTTCTTAAGACACATAATTCTAATTGGAGAAAATTACATGGTGTTTTCAGATGATATTGTAATTAGGACATTGTATTTCACATAACAGAAAAAAGTTTTATTAAAAAAAAAAACAAAACACAAGTTTTGTAGTTATACTTACCATACCATTCTCCATGTTTGTTGATTCTTTCAAATGCTTTGAGGAAGTTACCTTTCTCTGCATCCCTTCCCCTTCTTTGCTTTAAATTTGTAGCTCATGTCAGAATATAACTTGCATGTTTTTGCCTTGAGAAACTGCTGCAGAATCTGGTGAAACTGATAGTGTTAACCTAACGAAAGGTTTAAGACTCAGAGTCACTATATTGAGGCTAAATTTATGCTTTTATTTAAGATTTGAGAAAGGAAAAAAAAAAGTATTTGCTTAAATAAATTTCCGCAGTTGAATATGTGTTGATTGTTTATTTGATTAAAATAGTAATTTGAAGGAGCTCATTGAATCACACTAATAACTGGGAAATGCATTCTAAACTGTCACGTTATTCTCATTTGCATTAATGTAGCCAGCACCATTTCAAAATCACGCCTAACTTTATATAAGAAGCTCATGTTTAATACAAAATCAGAAAATAGTAAAAGTAGGTTAAATCTGATGAGCTTTGGCACCTTACTTTTTATTTTTTATTGTGATAAAATATACATAATATAAAACTTACCATTTTAGCCATTTTGAACTGTATAGTTCTGTGGCACTAAATATATTCACTTTGCTGTGCAACTATCACCACCATCCATCTATAGAATCTTTTCCTCTTCCCCAAACAAAAGTCTGTACTCATTAAATGCTAGCTCCTCATATCCTCCCTCATTCCCACCCCCCACCCCCCACCCCCGGCAACCACCATTCTACTTTCTTTCTCCATGAATGTGACTACTTTAGGTATCTTATGTAAATGGAGTCGCAAGTATTTGTCCTTTGTGCCTTACTCCACTTAGCGTAACAGCTTCAGATTCATCTGTTATTGCATCTGTCAGAATTACCTTCCGTTTTAAAATAATATTACATTGTATGCGTATACCACATTTTGTTTATCTGTCTTTGGACACTTGAATTACTTTCATATTTTGGCTATTATGAATAATGTTGCTATGAATGTGGGAACAAATTTTTGTTTGATTTTTTTTTCCCAACACTTTACTATGAAAAATTTTTAGCATACAGCGAAGTTGAAAGAATTTTACAGTGAACATCTATATCCCTAGATATACCTAGATTCTACCACTAATTTTTTACTGTGCTTGCTTTATTAATATCTATCTGTGTATCTTCCATCAGTCAGTCCTGTTTTAGATGTGTTTCAGATTATTTTGCGGACAGCACATTTCTAGCATCATATCATTTACCAGAATTCACTACTAGTTTGTTTTTTCTTTTGAGATAACAATTTACATACAGTGAAATGCCCAAATCTTAACTATACATTCAATTAATATACCTATGTAAGTGAAACTCCTGGTAAGATAGAGAACATTACTGTCACCCCAAAAAGTTCCATCCTGCCCCTTAACAGCTGGTTCGTTCTTCTGATTCCACAAAGGTAACCATTGTTCTTATAAATTTCCTACTATAGATTGGTTTTGTATGTTCTAGAACTTTATGTAAATGGAATCATAATATGTACTTTCTGTGTTTTCTTCCATTTAGCATTATGTTTTTGAGATTCATTCAGTTCTGTAAATCAGTTCTTCCTTTTTTTATATTACTGAGTAATATTCCATCATATAAATATATCATTATTTATCCATTGTCTTGTGAGGGACACCTGGGCTGTTTTCATGGCAACCTATCTTTACCTACTTTATACAGGATAAGGTAATAACTCCCCTGTTTATTTCTTCATCCTGAAGTCACTAACATTATGGCTTAGTAACTCCTTGTGAAGAAATTTTTTTTTTAAGTAGTAAATTTAAAATGCTTCTCAGTGCCCTGATAACTCAGCAACATCATTTCTCTTTACCTTAGGTCTTGGACAGTGAAAGAGATCAAGTAGTTGCTGATTTAAATGTGTATCACACATATTGGTATGTGGTACTCTCTTTAATGCTAGTAAATAAATATGCTAGTAAACAAACTCTCCCACAGGGAGCCACTGCCTTCCATGCTAGGTGCATCTAGACTCCTTAAACGGCCTCCCAGTCCTAATCCTGTCTTTACATTTTTGAAACAACATTGTTGGTTCGCCTTTGAGAGGGAGGTGTGAGTAGGAGGCATTCTGTAGTTCCTGGTGCTGAAGGTGATAGAGTTGTCCCTGTAGTCAGCCGCTCGAGCAGCAGCAGCAGCAAAGGGTAGAAGATAAGGATGGATAGGACAGAGGAGACGGAGACATACGTGGAAGGTTATCAGTAGCTGAAGTCAGTCTCCATCACAATGGTCAGTTTAAACCCAGTTTTTTTACACAGAGAAATTCAAGTCAGTCTGTTTTCAGTATATTTCTTTTGCACAGAGTGGCAAGATGACAACTCTCCTAGATTTAAATATCCTAATTTTGCTATGTTTTTGTCTACTGTCCTGATGGTGTATGCTTGTATGTGTTCTCAGAATACCATAGGAACATTAAGACTCATTTTGTAACGCATTCTCTTTTCATTTAATTTGTGGTATCAGGAGAAAATCTAGTTTTAAAAAATTCTACAGGTATAAGGACAAGTAAGTAAGTAAGGATATCAAAGGAGCATTTAAGATATTAAGACCTGCTCTGTATTTTCAGAAGGTATGAAAGTAATACCACTTAATAGGTTAGCAGCCACCCTGCACTTTCAAAGCACTTAAGAGTCATTCATCTGTCTGAGGTAGGACAGTATATGCACTCTTGGTTAACAGATGAGAACTCTTTTTTACCCCCTGTGATTTCGCTGTATTTGAATTCCAGAATTTATCTAGATCCCTCCAAATAGTGCTTCTTAGTTTCCTTGTGGCCAAGGATTCCTTTTAATAATGGTTTTCCCCCCTAATCTCCTAAATACTTGTAGGATATTTTTTCAGGAAAGTTGTTAAAACTAGAAACAAAGAATTGTGAGCTTTTGTGGTATAGTAAAAATATATTTAACTTGAAAATTTGTAGGAGATTTTATCATTCATAGAAAATAAAGCAATTATATAAAAAATAGATGAACTACTTCATGAATTTGGATAGCCCTTAAGAAACTATAGTGTGTACCTAATTAATGGTTTTTCTTTTAGAGGAGAGATTATGAAATCCTGTATCCAAAATAATGTAGTAATTGCATTGTATTGTTTGAGATATGTTTCTGGTTAACAAAGAGAAAAGAAAGAAAACACAGGTGTTTACTTCCTAGTTTTATCCTGAATGGTTATGAGGATAGCATCTCTGCAAGTTACTGATTATGTTATTACTTGAATTAATAATCTTGAATTAGAGCATGTTCACAGGAACTTTATAATTTGAAGTAAATAGTTACCACATTCAGACACCTGGTTGTGCTGGTCTTTCTTCATTTAAGTGTAGAACATTTTGAAAGCAAAATTCCAAAGCCTGATTTATTTTATCTTTGTTTATTTACAAGTATGTTTAATCTTGCTCTTGTTTTGAGCTTCTTAATACTGTGTAAAAATATTAATCATTCGGTGGTCTTAATGTAGATATCTTTAGCACTTCTACAGAAAGTCATTGTCAGAGAATTCATTCTAATTCAAGGTTAATTAGTGTACCATTAAAATAATGTGTTACAAAAATTAATTACATCACAGGTCAAAAAACGTATTAAAAAGCGTAGTGTTCATGTCTGAGAACACATCATCCTCCTTAAAACATTGCTAGACTAGTGCTACCGCTCTGGAAAATATATCTACAGTAGAAATCAGTACTGAGGTCCAGTCATAGGTGTTTCCCCTAAAGTAAATTTTTGGCACCACATATGGGAAATTTAAAATATAACTCCCATTAACAGTAAAATGTGTTGCTTGTCTGCTTTCCCATCGCAACAGCTAAGGATTTATATTTTAGCATTAATCAATATAACCCTATTGGGTTAAACCTAAGGAGAAATCAGGAACCTGGTTGAGAAGTAGAAATTATCTGTACATTTTGAAGTAAAAGTATTAGATATATTAATAGTATGTTTTCTTACTTAACTGTTAGATACTTTGGTAGGTGCCCCCGTGTAAGTATATCACACATCATTTTAACTATGTAGTAATTCTTGTTAATAGTTTAACTTAATAACCATAAAATATACACTTAAAATTAGAATGAGAAAAGATAGGGACTTTGAAATCCTGATTCTTTTAATGTGAAATCTGTGAAACAGTTAAATAGAACTATAGAATATTTTATACATTGGTATTTTCCCCAAGAATCCTATTACAATATCTGATTGTCTGTATGAAGGGTTTTGGAATTTGTGCCTTTGTAACAGCAGGTCAATACACATTAGAGCTACAGAAATTTTAACATGGGAAACTCTTTTCTCCACTCAACAACACATTTTTTACTTGAGTTTTAGAACTCTCTCCATTAAAAGATATTCTTAGTGGGCTCTGAACAAAATAGTTTTGCTGCTATAACAAATTGTAAAGAATCTACCCACATTTTAAAATTTTCTGCTTTTCTTCCTCTTTCGATTTTATGTAAGCCTGTGGGAAAACATATTCATAAGTAAATAAATTGAGCAAATGGAAGAAAAAGAGAAGAATAATTTGTAGGGAAGAGATTGTCTTTGTTTCTTTCTTGTTTTCTTCAAGAATAAATCCTGGTTTAATTAGTTGAACTTATAGGTGCATGAAGAGATTCTGAAAGATAAAGAGTATAAAGTGGGTTTAGAAAAGCTTTCTTGAAAAGTGCTTTTTACTTTAAAACCATCTTTGTGTCCCTGCTTATATCTTCTGAAATCTTTTCTAAAATGACATAAAGTAGGGATTTCAACTTAATGTAGAAAAGCATTCCATTCTTTAAAAATGACAACGTCACATCTACCCTCAAAAAGTAGGCTTAAACTGTACACCACTCATTTCTTCAGAAAAGTCCTTGGCTTCTGGGGTATTTTTTTATTGTTTGGACCAAGTGAGCTTCTTTAATTAACTAAATCAAGATTTTCTGGAAGTGGAAAATAGAATTAACATGTTGATGGTAACTGTGAGTCTTTGGTAGACAGTGGTTAAATGTTTCATATTTAGTACTTTGACTCCTAACAGTCATCTATTCTGTTTTGCAAGTGTAACATTTGAAGATAGATATTAGCAGATTTTATTAGTGTTTTTTTAGATATTTCAGAGTATAAATTTGGGATATTAACAGGCAATGCTTAGTTTCAAACTGACTTAATTCTCTTACATTGTAAGGACTATATGAGTTAATTTAGATACACTGATTGTGATTTCTACCTAAGTTTAAATACCCGTAAGATTTCTTTCACCAGGGCACCTGGTGGCTCAGTCATTAAGCATCTGCCTTCAGCTCAGGTCATGATCACAGGGTCTGCTCTGCGGGAAGCCTGCTTCACCCTCTCTCACTCCCTCTGCTCACGTTCCCTCTCTCTGTCAAATAAATAAATAAAATCTTTAAAAAAACAAAAAAAGATTTCTTTCACCAGAAGAAGTGAACATGATAATTTAAGAAAACTATATTTTACATTTATAAAGTACTTTAAAATTAAAAATGCATTATCTTATAGTTCATTCATTCAACAAATACTGTTGGTATTACGGCTGTCAGTATTATCCTTTTCTTCACTCTGTAGGTGAAGAATTGGATCAATCTGAAGTAAGTCACTGGGCTAGTACATAATGGATTCCAGAAGTAGAACTCAGGATTTCCAGTTGATTTAGAAAAGTCTATTCCCTTTCCTATAGAGCATTTTTAAAAATTTAAAAAAAAAAATTTATTTGACAGAGAGAGATCACAAGTAGGCAGAGAGAGAGGAGGAAGCAGGATCCCTGCTGAGCAGAGAGCCCCATGCAGGGCTTGAGCCCAGGACCCTGAGACCATGACCTGAGCCGAAGGCAGAGGTTTAACCCACTGAGCCACCCAGGCGCCCCATCCATGGAGCATTTTATATCAACTAGTTTTAGAATAATTAACCTACAGTTTTACATATTACTTTGTCTTTCTTAAAACATTGTATCTTTTAGTACATACCTACTAAAAATTACTTGAATGGCCTAAATGCTACAATCAAAAGATACTGGGTGGCAGAATGGATAAAAAAGACCCATCTATATGTTGCCTTCAAGAGACTCACTTCAGGTCTAAAGACACATACAGGCTGAAAGTGAAAAGATGGAAAAACATGTACTGTAAAAATGGAAGCAAGAAACAAGCTGGGGTAGCAATACTTATATCAGACAAAATAGGCTTTAAAACAAACACTGTAGGGGCACCTGGGTGGCTCAGATTGTTGGGCGTCTGCCTTTGGCTCAGGTCATTATCTTCAGGTCCTGGAATAGAGCCCCATGTTCGGCTTCCAGCTCAGTAGGGAATCTGCTGCTCCCTCTCCCTCTGCCTCTCCCCCTGCTTGTGTTCTCTCAGTCTCTCTCTCTCTCTCAAATGAATAAATAAAATCTTTAAAAAAAAAAAAAAAACACTGTAGCAAGAGACAAAGAAGGGCATTACATAATGATAAAGAGATCAATCCAACAAGAAGATACACTGGAGCACCTAAATATATACATAAAGAGAGAAATTGATGGTAATTCAGTAATAGTAGGGAATTTAACATCCCACTTACATCAGTGGATAAATTTAGGCAGAAAATGAATAAAGAAACACTATTGTTGAGTGACACATTATACCAGATGGATATAACAGATAAATATAGAACGTTCCATCCAGAAACAACAGAATTACCTAGGAATAAACTTAATCAAGGAGGTGAGAGACCTGTACTCTAAAAACTATAAAACACTGATGAAAGAAATTAAAGACAACACAAACAAATGGAAAGATATTCCCTGCTTGTGGATTGAAAGAACCAATACTGTTAAATTGTTCATACTGTTGAAAGCAATCTACAGATTCACTGTAATCCCTATCAAGACACCAACAGCGTTTTTCACAGAACAAGAACAAATAATCCTAAAGTTTGTATGGAACCACAAAAGAGCCTGAATAGCCAAAGCAATCTTGAGAAAGAAAAGGCTGTAGGTATCATAATTCCAGATTTCAAGGTAACCCTATAAAGCTGTAGTCATCAGAGCAGTATGGTGTTTGCAGAAAATAGGCACATAGATGAATGGAACCTGAATTGGTGCAGACACTGTGGAAAATAGTATGGAGGTTCCTTAAAAAATTAGAAATAGAAATACTTGGGGCACCTGGGTGGCCCAGTCAGTTCAGAGTCTGTCTTTGGCTCAGGTCATGATCCCAGGGTCCTAGGATTAAGCTCCACATCAGGCTCTCTGCTCAGCAAGGGAATCTGCTTCTCTCTCTTTCTCTGCCTCTCCCCCTGTTCATGCTCGCTCTTTCTCTCTCTCTCTCTCTCAAATAAATAAATAAGTAAAATCTTTAACAAAATAGAAATACTATATGATTCTACCTCCCCTCCCTCAAGTACTGTAGGATCCGATAATTTTGCTACTGGATACTTACTCAAAACAAAAACACTAATTTGAAAAGATAAGTGCACCCCTCTGTCTATTACAAAATTACATACAGTAGCCAAGATACAAAAGCAGCCTAAGTGTCTATTGATAGATAAATGGATAAAGAAGTTGTGATATAGCCGTATGTATACACAACCCCCCCACACACAAATGTGTGTACAATTATTACGCTCTTGTAAAAAATGATGAGATTTTGCCATTTGGCAAGACAATATGAATGGACCTAGAGGATATTATGCTAAGTGAAATAAATCGGACTAATAAAGACGAACACCATATGATTTCACTCATATGTGGAATCTAAAAAATAAAATAAATAAAAGAAAAGCAGAATCAGATCTATAAATATATACAGATCAAACTGATGGTTGTCAGAGGGAAGTGTGTTTTACTTGGCCTCGTAACAGGAATAACAAATTCATTTCTTTTTTTGTGTTTTTAGGGCAGAGCTCTACTCCATTGGGCATGTGATCGAGGACATAAAGAACTAGTTACAGTCCTGCTACAGTATAGAGCTGATATTAACTGTCAGGTAAGACTGATGAAGAGGGGGAGCTTTTTTAAAAAATGGAGGTAAAATTCACGCAACAGAAAATTCACTGTATTAACCACTTTAAAGTGTATAGTTCATTGACATTCATACAGTTAATAGTGTTGTGTGACCGTCGCATTTTCATTACCCCAGAAAGAAACCTTGTATTTGCTAAGCAGTCACCTCCTATTTCCCCCTATCACAGACCTTGGCAACAACTAATCTGCTTTCTGTTTCGGTGGATTTGCATATTCTGGATATTTCATATAAATGGAATCTAATCAATGGCTTCTTTTTTTTTTTTTTTTTAATTTTATTTATTTATTTGACAGACAGAGATCACAAGTAGGCAGAGAGGCAGGCAGAGAGAGGGGGAAGCAGGCTCCCTGCTGAGCAGAGTGCCCAATGCACGGCTCTGTCCCAGGACCCTGAGATCATGACCTGAGCCGAAGGCAGAGGCTTAACCCTCTGAGCCACCCAGGCGCCCCTAATCAGTGGCTTCTTTCACTTGGCATAATGTTTTCAAGGTTCATCCATGTAGCATGTAACAGTACTTCATTCTTTTTTTATGGCTAAATATTATACTTTTGTACAGATATACCTCATGTTGTTTATCATTTCATCAGTTGATGAACAGTTGAGTAATTTTGTTTTTTGGCAGTTGTGAATAGTTGCTGTGAGCAATTCTTGTATGTGTTTTTGTTTGAACACTTGTTTTCTGTTTTCTTGGTTCTGTACCTAAGAGTAGACTTTTGGAGTTGTATAGTAATTTGATGTTTTTGAAAAGGAACCTCCAAACTATTTCCACAGGAATCACACCATTTTACAGTCCTACCAGCAATGCATGAGGGTTCTAATTTCTCCACTGTTTTGCCCAATTTATTTTTCTTTTTTAATAGGCATTATACTGGGGGCAAAGTGTTACCACATCTTGCTTGATTTTGATTTGCATTTCCTTAACAACTGGTGCTGTTGGTATCTTTTCATGTACTTATTAACAAAGTCTGTATCTCCTTTGGAGAAATGTGTATTCAAGTCTTTCACCCCTTTTTAAATTGACTTGTTTGTCTTTTTGTTGTTAAGATGTAACTTATGTACTTTATGTACTCTGGATAGTAGTCCATTGTCAGACACATGATTTGCAGGTATCTTCACCCTTTCTGAGAGTTCTTTTCACTTTTTTTTTTTTTTTAAGATTTTATTTATTTGTCAGAGAGAGAGAGCAAGAGTGAGCACAGGCAGATAGAATGGCAGGCAGAGGCAAAGGCAGAGGGAGAAGCAGGCTCCCTGCTGAGCAAGGAGCCTGATGTGGGACTCGATCCCAGGACGCTGGGATCATGACCTGAGCCGAAGGCAGCCGCTTAACCAACTGAGCCACCCAGGCATCCCTCTTTTCACTTTTTGATAGTATCTTTTGGTGCACAGGTTTTTTTTGTTTTGTTTTGTTTTTTTGTTTTTTAGGTTTTTAATTTTAAGTTCAGTTTATCTATTTTTTCTTTTGTTGGTTGTGCTCTTGGTGTCATACCTAAGAAACCATTGTCAAATAAATATAAGGTCATTAAGATTTACCCTTATGTTTTCTTTCCTTTTTGTTTTTATTGTAGTGAAATATACATAACATAAAATCTACCATTTTAACCATTTTTAAGTGTGCAGTTCTGTGGCATTAAGTATGTTTAAATTGTTCAGTCATCACCACCATTCATCTCCAGAACTTTTTCTTCTTTCCCAACTGAAATTCTGAATTCCTAACTAACTCCCCATTCCCCCAGCTCCTGGCAACCACAATTCTACTTTACACCTTCATAATATTTTCAGGGATCATCCGTGTTGGTAGCATGTGTCAGGATCTCCTTCCTTTTTAGGGGCACCTGCCTGAGTGGCTTAGTTCATTAAGCGTCTGCCTTCAGCATGGGTCCTGATCCCAGGGACCCAGAAAGTCAAGCCCCACATCAGGCTCCCTTTGGGAGAAGTCTGCTTCTACTTCTCCCTTCGCTCCTCCCCTGCTCCTCCTCCTCCCCTCCCCCGCTCGTGCTCCCTCTTGCTCACTCTCAAATAAATAAAAAAATTTAAAATTTAAAAAATAAAATAATTTCCTTTCTTTGAAAAACTAGATAATATATCATTATATGTATATACCACATTTTGTTTATCCAAATATCCATCTCTAGACACTTGGGTTGCTTTCTCCTTTTCACTATTATGATGAATCCTCCTATGAGCATAGGTAACAACTGTTTATTTGAGTCCTTGCTTTCACTTCTTTTTAGTGCATAACCAGAAGTAGAATTGCTCGATCATATGGTTATTCTTTGTTGAATATTTTGAGGAATCACTGTAGCATTTTCCACAGTGGCTACACCATTACACGTTCCCATCAGCCATGCACAAGTGTTCGAATTTCTTCACATCTTTACCAACACTTGTTATTTTCTGTATTTGTGATAATAGGCATCTTACTGAGTGTGAAGTGGTATCTCCCTGTGGTTTTAATATGCATTTCTCTGATGACTGGTGATGTTGAACATCTTTTCATTTGTTTATTGGCCATTTGTATATCTTGTTTGTATCCTTTGCCCATTTTTAAATTGAGTTGTTTGTATTTTTTTAGGTTGTAGAAATTCCTTATATATTCTGAATGTCAATCCCTTGTCTGATACACGATTTGCAAATATTTTCTCCCATCCTGTGAATTGTCTTTGACTGTATTGATAGTGTCCTTTTATGCACAATAGTTTTAAATTTTGATGAAGTCCGCCTTACCTATTTTTTCTTTTGTTGCCTGTGCTTTTGGTATCATATGCAAGAAATCATTGCCGAATTCAGTATTTTAAAGCTTTTTCCCCTATGTTTAAGAGTTTTATAATTTTAGATCATATGTTAGTCTTCGACCCATCTTGAGTCAGTGTTTGTATATGGCCTAAGGTAGGGGTCCAGCTTCATTTTTTTGCATATGGTGGTCTGTTTTCTCAGCATCATTTGTTGAAATGTCTTTTCCCCATTGAATGGCCTTGGAACCCTTGTCAAAAATCCTTTGATCATATATGTGAGGGTTTAGGCTTCATATCTATTCCATTGATCTTTATTTCTGTCTTTGTGCCATTACCACATTGGTTTGATTACTGTAGAGTTGTAGTAAAATTTGAAATCGGGAGCTATGAGACCTCCAACTTTCTAACCCCGAGATTAAGAGTCACATGCTTCTCCGACTGAACCAGAAAAGATTGTTTTGGCTATTCTGGGTTGCTTAATAAGATGGATTTTTTTTTTTTTAATTTCTGCAAAAAAATGTCATTGGGATTTTGATAGGGATTGCTTTGAGTCTGTAGATCAGTAAGGAAGTATTGGCATCTTAACAATGTTAAGTCTTCCAGTCAGTGGGTTGTTTTTCCATTTATTGGCTTCTCTAATTTCTTTAGGCAGCATTTTGTGATTTTCAGTATAGAGTTCTTTCACCTCCTTGGTTAAGTTTATTTCTAGGTATTTTATTCTTTTTGATGCTATTTTCAGTGAAATTGTTTTCTAAATTTCCTTTTCGGATTGCTCATTGTTGGTGGTTAGAAACACAACTGATTCTTGGATGTTGATTTTGTATCCTACAACTTTGCTGAATTCGTTTATTGGTTCTTAAAGCTTTTGTGGAATCTTCTGGGTTTTTTACACATAAGATCATTTTTGTTGTCTATAAACAGATAATTTTACATCTTCCTTTGCAATTTGGATTCCTTTTCTTTTTCCTTTTTTTTTTTTTTTTTTAAGTAATCTGTACACCCAGCATGGGGCTCAAACTCACAACCCCAAATCAAGAGTCACATGCTGTACAAACTGAGCCAGTCAGGCCCCAGGATTCTTGCTTGCTTGCTTGCTCTGACTAGGCATTCTAGTACTGTGTCAAGTAGAAGTAATGTAAATGGGTATCCTTGTCCTGTTCTAGGTGTTTACTTTTTAATTTAGGATAGTAGATATAAAATGCTTTTCTTTATGTAACATTGATTGCCATATATATCCATTCCAGTCTAGCCCTTTAGGCCTTATGAGATCATCCTGGCTCTTTTCATTAAGCCTGAAATTTTTTAGTTCTAACTATACTCTCCATTTCGCTCTAAATTTCTTTTTGACCTAAAAGAAATCTCTGGTTACTTTACTGATCTACCTTCTCCCATTTCAGCTCATTTTATCCATTCTCATACTATTATATTCATCCTCATCTCCATTCTTTCTGTTTTTTAACTATTACAGCCACATGGGAAAAGCCTAATTCTGATTAATCCAATTACCTGCCATTTACACATGTACACCTAGTCTCTGGGCAAAGCTAGAAAAAAAAAATACAACTCATATGGGTATGATATTATCATAAATTATGGTGTCCATCTTTAATTTTGCCTGAAAAGTCTTAGGGTCCTTTTCATTCTTAGATTATCTCTCATTTCACAGAGAATAGGAGAAAGCTTTATCACCAACCCAGATTTCAGCCAGTAGGTCCAAAAGCATAGATCTCTTCTTCTGAGGCTATCCCTCAGACACTTCAGAGTCACGGTAGCTTCCACTGAACCTACCATCTTTCAACAGCTGCCACTGTTGGATGGTGCCTCACTGCAGTTGGCACCGTCATCCAACCAGTTTTCCAGGGACCGTCCGTGATTCTCCTCTCATTTTCATACCCATTCCAGTCCTGTAGGTTCTGCCTTCTAAGTATACTTCCAAGTCTACCCACTTCTCTATTTCAACATTTCTAGTACACAAGTTCAGCAGTTCTGAACTCTATTTCTACTTCTAATCTTGATATCCTTCAGTATATTTTCCATTTTTCATCTGGAGAATCTTTCTAAGATGCTAATTTGCAAATGTTTTCTTGTTTAGCTTTGTTTTTCTAAGGCATAATCTTAATTTCTGTGCCCTGGAAAGGTCTTCATGATCTTACACCGCCATTTATTTCTCAGTGAGCTCCTTGCTTGTACCCCATCCCTGCTGTGCTAAACTTCATTTTGTTGAAGGACTTGACATGCTGCTCACCTCTTGGCCTTTATATTTGCTGTTTTCTCTCTTCCTCATTCTCCTTCCTGTGCCTCAGCTTATACATCACTTCCTCCAGGAAGCCTTCCTTTGCTTGACCACTTAGACACACCCAGTAGTTTATAGCTCCCCGTTCTTAAGTTCCTCAGAGATTTATTACAGTGCAATCACTTTGTATTATAATTGGCTGATTACATGTCTGTATTTTCAACACTACCATATATAGGTACTAGAGTTTGGTTATATCACCAGTGCCTCGTATAATATCTGACATATAGTAGATGCTCAGTAATTATTGAATAAAGTAATATTGGCTTGTAAAGAAGTTGACAAATTTTTGAAAAAATAGAACTTGAGTACCAGAAAGGACCTAAGCATTTACTAGTACTTTTTGGGTGTCCTTGTTGCTTTATCAGAAGAAATACTTCTTTTCCCATTAGATACATGTGCGTTCTTCTTGGGCCAGTTCCCTAGCTTTGAGTCATTGGTCATATCATAGCCTGCTACCATAATTTGCCTTGAAGTATATATTTTTTTCTTTTTTTTTGTAGGTACTGTGTGTTTAAAAAAACCCCTCGGGGTACCTGGGTGGCTTAGTCGGTTAACATCTGCCTTCGGATCAGGTCATGATCCCAGGCTCCTGAGATCGAGCCCTGAATTGGGCTCCCTGCTCAGCAGGGAACCTGCTTCTCCCTTTGCCTGCCACTCCACTGCTTGTGCTCTCTCTGTCAAATAAATAAATAAAATCTTTAAAAAAAAAAAAAACTCAAAAATGCAAAAGACTCATTTTTTTATTTATTTATAATTTATTTGACAGACAGAGATCACAAGTAGGCAGAGAAGCAGGCGGGGGTGCGGGGAGGGAAGCAGGCTCCCCGCCAAGCAGAGAGGCCCAATCCCAGGACCCGGGATCATGACTCAAGCCCAAGGCAGAGGCTTTAACCCACTAAGCCACCCAGGTGCCCCAAAAGACTAATTTTTAAAAACTTCCTCGTCAATATTTCCCAGCCACCCAGTTCCCTCTTCTGGAGACAGATCTCTTACTAACTAGTATATATCCATGCAGGATATGTTTTATATATATATATATTTATATGCACACACACATACATATATATATATATATGCACGTACTGTAGCAATATGATGCAAACTACATACACCATTCTATATAACTTGCTTTATCTCAGAGATTGTTGGATATCAGTACTGATAGTGCTGCCTTACTCTTCTTAATGTCTGCATAATATTCCTTTTTAGAGATGTATCATAATTTATTTAACTTGAGCAATGTGTTGGGCATCCTTTCCTGTAACCAAGAACCATCTGTATTTCATTTTCTGTGAAGCATCTGCTCATATGTTTTGCTCCGTTTCCCATTGATGTTTTCTTCTTAATTTAGAGGAACTTTTTTTTTTTTAGATTTTATTTATTTATTTGACAGAGAGAGACACAGCAAGAGAGGGAACACAGGCAGGGGGAGTGGGAGAGGAAGAAGCAGCTTCCCGCTGAGCAGGAAACCTGGTAGGCGCTCAATCCCAGGACCCTGAGATGATGACCTGAGCAGAAGGCAGATGCCTAACAACTGATATCCACCCCAGGCGTCCCTAGAGGAACTTTTTATATATTAAGGAAAATTAGCACTTTGTGATAAAAATATTCAAGTTTCCCCCCCATGTTTCCTTCTTGTTACTATGATCATTTCATGGTTTCCTTGATCCATGTAGAATTAATTTGTGTCACATGTATGTAATATTTTATTTTTTATCCAGATGGTGCCAGCTTTATTTTTGTATAGATGATTAATCATTTGTTCAGTAATGTTTATTGAATAATCTTTACTGATTGGAAGTATCTTTCTTTTTTCCATATTCTCACTTCCTCTGTATATTTCAGTGTATTTCTGGTGCTGTTTCCTATTCCATTGCTCTGTTTTTCCATTCATGTACTTGTGCTATGATGTTCTAAGGATGATAGCTTCAAAATATTTTTTAATATCTGGTAGGATATGTTTCTTCACTACTTATTGAGAAATTTTCTTGTGATTTTTTACTTGCTTATTTTTCTTTATGAATTTTAAATCATGTTTCCATCCCTTGCTTCTCCTATCCACTACCATAAAGTTAAGTAAGTTAAAAAACAAAACGAAGTATTGGTGCACTCGTGTCTTTTATTTGGCTTGTGTTGTTAGGGGGTATTTTGGAGGGAAATGTTCCCAAGTTAGCAATAGTCTGAGGTTTTTGTCGAGGTTTTTCTTGTATTATGTTTGGTTAATATAATAAGACAAACAATCCAAAAACCACCTTTTGTGGCCTTATGGAATACTCTTTACAGAACGCCAGCTTTAATGCAAAGTAGAAGTTTCGTCTAGGCTTTTGGATGGATATTTAGGACTATGTACAGGCAGTTTTCTTCTTGATGTCTTTGTATTCATAGGACTGTATCTTTATATTGCGCCTAACCTCTATTTTCCTTTGCTATTGACAATCCTAATCCATACGACCTAGCTTCAGTTAAGGGAATGCTCGTGGCTTTGTCAGTCTGGATTGCTAACATGCTTCCAAGTCACAGAGCTTTTGGAGATGAGCTCTCAGAATAGCTTTCCCCTTGTAATTTCTTCTTTGGTTTTGTTATTGAAAACTCTTTTCAAATATAGACAATACAAACATAATAAATGGAAAGAAGGGTTCATCTCCCTCATGATTCAATCTTTCTTAAACAACATTATTATTGACTGGCCTATTGGTTGCCAAAAAGGAAAATCAATTTTATTAGAACTATTTGCTTGGCCACAGATCTTGGTACTAACCCAGCAGAGACAGGCTGATGTTATCAACTATCTGAAGACTAATTTTTACCATTAGCCTGAAACAGAGTCGTAATTAGAGATATGTCAAAGTCTGCTCCGTGTTTTTCTCTCATTTTTTACCCGTCAGTATATCTCTTATGTACTTTTATTGCATTGCAATTTCTATGTTCTGTGACTGATGGAATTGGAACTTTTTATTTTATTTCTAAGGAAGATCCTTTATAGATTTCATTTGTTATCTGGCAGTATTATGGACACAGTTTTGTCCTTCCATTGCTTGGTATTGATTTTTAGTTCAACTCTGGAAGTTAGGTTCTTAACCATATTTGAAATTAGGATATGGGTTAAATACCCACACACACACCCCACAGACCTCTTGAGTAATTTTGGTCTTTGAAGCCCTGGAGAAAGATTAAAACTACTCCCAAAGCGCACTGAATGTATTTGAGTGCTGAAGATTTACTACTAGGTTTTCTCAGATTTACTGTAAAGTAATGTTAAGGAACTCAGCAGGGTTGGGGGGAGAAGTGGGAGCATCTGTGGTGTTAAGTGTTTACACGGTGTACTAGGTGTTAATGCAGTTCAAGTGGAAAATATTTTGAGTTGTACTGAAATGTTTGAGATTTGGTGATTTATAAATTACATAAACTTTTGGTTTACGTAATGGCAGAGAGCACCATGCCCTCTCCGTGAATGCCTCGGTGACTATGTGTTGTAAAAGATTTCAAAAACATGAGATTTTTGGGGTGCCTGCGTTGCTCAGATGGTTGAGCGACTGCCTTTGGCTCAGCTCGTGATCTCAGGGTCCTGGGATCGAGCCCCACATTGGGCTCCCTGTTCGGTGGGGAGTCTGTCTCTCCCTCCCTCTCTGCCACTCCCCCTGCTTGTGCTCTCACTCTGTCAAATAAATTTTTTTAAAAAATTAAAAAGAAAAAAAAAAGATGTTAACTAAAGTTATTTTGGTGATCATTTCACAGTATATACAAATATTGAACCATTATGTTGTATATCTGAAACTAATATAATGTTGTATGTCAGTTACATCCCAGTTTAAAAAAAAAGGGTACTGTGAAATGAACGAATAAATGAATGAATCTGAAAAAAAGAAATTCTATCTTCGTAGTATGAAATTCTATCTCCTCTTATGTAGTTTTGTGAAATAAATAGAAAATGTATTTTTTAAAGAAGTATAGCAGTAATGACAAGTCTACATTTCACTAGGGTGTTATGGGGCTTAAATTAAGGACAGTAGCCTCTCCACCTCAAGCTGTCTGGCTGCTCCTGACCACGTCTACTCCTTCTCCCCAAGTCCACCAAGAATATTACTGCCAACAGAGACTTCTCGAGACTGCTGTTCATTATGTCACTGACCCTCAAACTCTCTATGACTGCATTGCGCATAAGACAAATTCTAAACTTTCTAGATCTGAATTCAGAATTCTTCATTATCTGAAAAAAGACAGAAAACAAACAAAGAAACAAAGTCATGAGAAAAGTATAAAGCAGTAAGTTAAACTATCAATAATTCTATTATGTGTGTGGGTTGGGGGAGGGGTAAACTATAAAACAGTTTTTTGTTTTTACTCTGTACTAAGCATTTTATGTGTTTTGTCTCTTTTAGTCATTGCATCAGTCCTGTAATGTAGGTATATTGTTACCTGCATTTTACTGGTGAAGAAACAGGAGGTTGGGAAGTCCTAGAGCTAATAAATGACAAAGTTTAGATTTGAACATGTCATTCTGACTCTAAAGAAAGCCCAAACTCTTAACCACTCCACTGTAAAGTTTGAGTACATTTTATGCTCATCTTTATTTTCTCTGCTTACACATGTATAACATATTTTAAAGCTATTCGGTTTGGGGCACCTGGCTGGTTCAGTGGTAGAACATGCAACTCTTGACCTTGGGATCGTGAGTTCGAGCCCCATGTTGGGTGTAGAGATTACTTTAAAAAAAAATAAATAAATAAAAATAGAAATTATAAAAAGATATACTTGGTAAGTATTATACTAGCTTTTCTTTATTATTTAAAAGAATTGACATATAAAATACATTTAGTGAGATACATACAGTACAAAATTCTTAAGGACACAACTTAATACACACACACACACATCACTAGTGGGTTTCTTTCCTTAAGCAACTTCCTATCAATAACAATCCTCCCACTCCCACTCTGAGGGAACTATTATTCTGACTTTTATTGCCATCAACTAGTTCTACCTCTTCTTGTAATTCAAATACTTGTAAGATATATATTATTTTGGATCAGGTTTACTATGCTCAATATAACACGTGCTCCACATAACATACATACATCTTGTTACATATGTCATTTGTTCTTTATTGCATTATAATTTTTTTATCATGTGCATACATATACCACAATTTATTCTCCTGTTGATGGACATAGTTTTTTTTAGTTTTTGCTCTTCAGTTTAATGAATATTGGCTATTATGAATAAAGTGGCTATAAACATTTTACATGGGCGTATAGACATATGTTTTCATTTCTCTTGGGTATATACTTGGTGGAATTGCTGGATCGTACGGTAACTCTGTGTTTAACTTTCTGAGGAACTACTTATGGTTTTAAGAGAGACCGCCCCATTTTACGGTCCCACCAGCAATGCATGAGAGTTCCAGTTTTTCCACATCCTTGTCAGCATAGCCGTTTTAGCGTATTTCACTGTGGTTTTGATTGTCATTGTCCTAATTGTTAAAGACGTTGAGGATCTTTTCCTCAGCTTATTCGCCACTTTTGTATGGTCTTTGAAAGGTAAATGTCTTTTCAGATCCTATGCCCACTTTTTCTTTTTTAATTGGGTGAAAAAAAGGCCACAGAAAGCACAATAAGGTTTTTTTAGAAACAAAATCTATTGAGGGATATCATGGACTCAGGGCCAGCCCTTTTGAAGTGAATCATCATTTGTGTCTCTTGTTTCCATCCTCTCTTCTGAGATATTAATCTGGGTGAAATCGCTTTGAAAGGACCAATAGTGGTAACCTCAAAGGGAAAATATGTCATAACAGAAGCCTGAAGGGTGTGAGTACAAGGGAGTAGGTTGGGGACCTTGCTTAGGTGATGGTATTAGTAGTAGGATAAATGAAGTAACTGACTGAATCAGACCTTTTATTTTGTTTTTGGCAGTTTTCTTTTAATCTCCCTAAATTCTCTAGCCATCATTCAGAGGGACCCCCCCCCCCAAAGAAAAGGTACTAAGTTAGTTTCTATAGGTGTTCTCTATACCTCAAACAGCTAGAGCAGATTAATATTAACTTTGTCTAGAGGAAGGGAGGGAAAACTCAATGAGAAAAAAAATCAGAGAGGGGGACAAACCATGAGAGTCTATTGACTCTGGGAAACAAACTGAGCATTGTGGAAGGGGAGGTTGTGTGGGGAGATGGGGTAACTGGGTGGTGGGCATTAAGGAGGGCACAAGATGTGATGAGCACTGGGTGTGGGTGTTATACGCAACTGATGAATCGTTTAACACTATATCTGAAAATGATGTAGTATATGTTGGCTAATTGAATTTAAATTTAAAAATCCATATGGAAAAAAGTAAAAAAAAAAAAAAAAGTCCCCATTTTAAGAATTTGGTTGTCTCTTTATTATTGAGTTGTGAGATTTATTATATATTATGAATAAAAGCCCCTTATCAGGTACATGATTTGCAAATATGTTCTTCCATTCACTGGATTGTCTTTTTACTGGCATAATAGTATCCTTTGAAACACAAAAAGTTTCAATTTTGATGAAGCCCAATATATCTAGTTTTTCTTTTGTTTGTGTTTTTTATGTCATTTTAAGAAACTTGTTTAATCAGAGATCATAGTGATTAAGGCTTTTTCTTCTAAGAGTTTTACATAATGTTATCTCTTACATTTACGTTTTTGATTAATTTTGAGTTGCGTATGATGTGAGGTAGAGGTCCCCCTTTACTCTTTTACATGTGGGTCTCCACTTGTTTCAGTGTCATTGGTTGAAAAGACCATTCCTTTCCCCCCATTGAATTGTTGTAGCACCCTTTCCAAAAGTTATCAAACCATAAATATGAAGATTAATTTCTAGATTTTCAGTTCTCGTCCATTGGTTGATATGTCTGCCGTTATGCCAGTACACTTCTTTTGTTAAATTTATTCCTTTGCTGAGATTTTCTGCTTTTCTCATTTATTTCAAGAATGCTCATTGAAATATTTTATGACTACTACTTTAAAATTCTTGTCAGATAATTCTAACATCTGAGTCACCTTGGTGTTTGGTGTATATTCATTGCCTTTGCTCATTCAAGTTCTGATTTTCTTGGTTCTTGATTACTATGGCTTTGTAGTATGTTTTGAAACTGAGAAGTGTAAGCTCTCTGACTTTATTCTTTTCTTTCAAGGTGGTTTTTGCTATCCTGGGCCCTTGGATTTCCACATGAATTTTAGAATCAGCTTACTTATTTCCACAAAACAAAAAGCATCTGAGATTTGTATAGGGATTGCATTGAATCTGTAGATCAATTTGGGGAGTAGTGCCATTTTAAAATATTAAGTCGTCTCATCCATGGAATGTCTTTTCATTTACTTAGGGCTTGTTTAATTTCTTTCAGTGATGTCTTGTAGTTTCTAGTGTATAAGTCTTACACGTCTTTTGTTAAATTTATTCCTAAGCAAAGGAATAGAAGATATAAAAAGAACTAAATGAAAATTGTAGAACTGAAGACACAATAACTGAAATAAAAATTCACTGAATGGGCTCAATACCATAATGGAGATGACAGAGAAAAGAATCTGTTAACTTGAAGTTTTATCAGTGGAAATTATCTGATTTAAAAAACTAAGAGAAGGTAGATGGAACAGAAATCAACAGAGTTTCCAGGACCTGACAGTTACAGAAGATTTAGGATTTTTTTTTGTCATCTGAGTCCCAGAAAGAGAAGAAAAACAGTGTGAAGCTGAAAAGTATTCAAAGAATAATGCAGAACACTTCCCAATTTGAGGAGTGACATTACAGATTAAAGAAGCTAAGCGAAACCAAACCAGATAAATCTGAAAAATTCTGCGCTGAACATGTCAAAATCAAACTTTCAAAAATTAAAGAGAAGAAAACATTGAAAGCAACTAGTAGGAAAGAATATGTTATTTCTGTAGGGAAACAGTGATTCAGATGGTTTTTCGTGGAGAAAATAGGCAATACATTTTTCAGGTGCTGAAAGAAAATCCGTCAACTCAGAATTCTATAGCCAGTGAAAATACCTTTTAGGAATTAAGGTGAAAAAAAGACATTCTTAGATGAAGAAAAATGCAGAGCAAATATTTGTCGCCCACAGATCAACTCTAAAAGAATGGCTAAGTGGAAGTTCTTTAAAGAGAAAGGGAATGATAACAGGAGGGAACTTGGAACATAAAGAAGAGAAACAACAAGGGCACCTGGGTGGCTGAGTTGGTTAAGTGACTGCCTTTGGCTTGGGTAATGATTCCAGGGTCCTGGGATTGAACCTTGCATCGGGCTCCCCGCTCAGCAGAGAGCCTGCTTCTCCCTCTCCCTCTGCCTGCTGCTCTGCTTACTTGTGCTCTGTATCTCTCTGTCAAATAAATAAAGAAAATCTTTTAATAAGGGAGAGAGAACAATAGAATGTATGAAAATAGGGGTAAAAATAATCTATCATTTACTCTTGATTTTTTAATCTCATCGAATCAAAAATTTTTAACATCATGTGATGTTAAAAATCCTACTGATCCATAGGAAATATTTAAGACAATTAAATTGGAGAGGGGAGCATGTCTAGTTGCAGCTCCAAAATTAAAGAACATGGAAATATCAGTCCTTACAACAACAAAAATAATAGTGGAACATATTGACAAGACCGATGTCAAGGAGCTTATTGTAATTTCCTGGTTTCAGGTCATTAATCCATTTTGAGTTGATTTTTGTGTGTGGTGTAAGATAGGGGTGTCAGTTACTGAGAGATTGTCTTAAAATTTCCAATTATGATTTATTTATTTTCTTTCTTTTAGTTATGTTCCTTTTCATAAACCTTCAAACTATGTTATTAGATAAAAATTTAAGAACTTGTTGAATTGACCCTTTTATCAGTAAGAAGTAGCTATTTTAAATTCTATTAATTTTTAGTGTCTTAAAATATACTTTGTTCAATGTTATGTAGTTATATCAGTTTTTCTTTGGATAGTGTTTGCCTTACATATTTTTTCTGTCCTTTAAATTTTTTTTTAAGATTTTATTTATTTATTTGACAGAGAGATAGAGATATCTGGAAGTATAGTTTCTCTGGAGGCTTGTAGAGTAGAGGGCTGACAGGGTTGGTTTCTAGTGTGACCTCTAGTAGTGGCTTGCAGAAAGCTGTGTCCTCACATTTGTCCTCACATGGCCTTTCTTCTGTGTGCTCACAGAGAGGTCTCTGGTGTCTCCTCTGCTTCTAATAGGACAACAGCCCTGTTGGATCAAGGCCATGCTCCTATAACCTCATTTAACCTTAATTACCACCATAAAGGCCCTGCCTCCAAATATAGTTACACTGGGGATAAGGGCTTCAACTTAACAAATTTGAGGGGAACATAATTCAGTTTATTAACACTACGTCTGTATATTTAAAGTGTGTTTCTTGTAAATAGCATGTAGGTCTTGGTTTTTATTCAGATCTTTATCTTTTAATGGCAAAGTTTATTTACATTTAATGTAATTGGTGGTATTACTCCATTTAATTTGCCATCTTTGTTTTCTGTTTCACCTGCTTTATGTTTCTCTGCTTTTCCATTCCCAAATTTTTCTGCATTTTTAAGTATGTTTTTATTATTTCATTTTGCCTTGTTTAATGGGCATTTGCTATTCCTTTTATGATCATTCTTTTAGTGGTTGTGCTAGGAATGATAAAATAGTACCTTATTACAGTCTGCCTTAAATTAATGCTTTTGCCTCCTTGTGAATTATGTAAAAATCTTAAAACAGTACAATTCTGGTTTTTTTTTTCCTGCTTATGTTGCTATAACTGTGATATATTTTTACTTCTGTATTTGCTACATATGTCACAGGATACTGTTTTGGCATTGAACAGTCAAGTCTTTTATCTTTGTGCACATAAATGATGCTTTTTCATTACTTCTTTTTGATGTTTTTTCATTCCTTCTTGCACTTTCCTGATTTCATCTGGTATCATTTTTCTTTTGCCTGCAGAACTTACTTTAGTATTTCTTTTAATATTGACTTCTAATGATAGGTAACTTCAGCTTTAGTTCTCTGAATATGTCCATTTCACTTATTGTTTAAAAAGATAATTTTGCTTGATAGAGAATTAATTCTCTGTTGGCCACTTTCTTCTTTCTTCCCTTCAGAGTTGTCATTCCATATTCTGCTAGCTCTCATGTTTTCTTTTAGAAGTTAGCTGTAACTCTTACTGTTCTTACCCTGTTGATGATGTCTTTTGGTCTGACAGCAATTAAGATTTTCCCAATATATATCATTTTCTAGCAGTGACTGAGTAGGTGCTGTTGTTAACTCTGCTTGGGGTCCACTGAACCTTTTGAAATACCTTTTCTTGATTTTGCAAAATTTTTCACTGTGATATCTTCAGATATTCTGCTCCATTCTTTTCTCTTATCTGGAAGTATAGTTTCTCATATTTTGGACCATTTGTCATGTATTCTAAAAATCATATATTCTCTTTTATTTTTATTGTTTTATTTTGCTTCTTAGTTCTCTAAGTGCTCCAGTTTGGATAATTTTTGTTGACCCATCTTTGCCTTTAATAATCTTATTTTCTGCTGTTAAGTTCTTAATTACATTGAGTTCTTAATTAAAAACATTGTAATTTTCAGTTTTAGAATGACCATTTGATTAACTTTACCTGATCCCCTTTTATGTTGAAATTTTTCATCTTTTGTTCATTTTTTTCATGTATTTGCAATAATCATTTTAAAGTTCTTTTTCTTAACTTAAATAGCTGAATCTGGGGGCACCTGTGTGGCTCCATTGTTAAGTGTCTGCCTACAGCTCAGATCATGATCCCAAAGTCTTGGGATCGAGCCCCACATCAGGCTTCCTGCTCAGTGAGAAGCCCCTTCTTCCTCTCCCACTCCCCCTGCTTGTGTTTGCTCTCTTGCTGTCCCTCTCTCTCTCTTGCTGTCAAATAAATAAATAAATAATCTTTAAAAAATAAAAAATAAATAAATACCAGAATCATCTTTGAGACTGCTGCTTTTGGCTCTTCTTTATTGTTTATGGATCACAATTTCCCACTTGTCTCCATATTTCAATAATTTTTTATTTTGAAACAATCTAAATGTATACAAGCAAGAGTGGTTTGAAGGTTAAGGTTTAAGGTTTGAACCTTAAACCTTGAACTAGAAGAGTATTTTACCAACATTATGCCCTATCACCCCTATAAAAACAAGGACATTCTGCTATATAACCACAATACAACTGTCATGATCGGAATATTATTACCGTCATTTAATCTTGATACATTACTTAAATTTTGCCAGTTGGCCCTTGAGGGTCTTTTTTTTTTTTTAAAGATTTATTCATTCTATTTTTGATAGTTTCATGTGCTTTAATAGCAAACTTACAGGAATAGCACAGAAGACAGACAACATTAAAAACTACATGTAGGACAATTCAGAAAAGTATAACTAATGATCTGTATGATAAAAGTGCTACAAATACCATTTAGTTGCTGTCAAAAAGAAATCTACTTTTTTTTTTAAAGATTTTATTTATTTATTTGACAGAGATAGATCACAAGTAGGCAGAGAGAGAGAGAGAGAGAGAGGAGGAAGCAGACTCCCTGCTGAGCACAGAGCCCGATGCAGGACTCGATCCCAGGATCCTAAGATCATGACCTGAGCCGAAGGCAGCGGCTTAACCCACTGAGCCACCCAGGCGCCCCAAGAAATCTACTTGTTTTTAAAAAATCCAAATGCTGGCATTGTCCAGAAAAATTTAACAGGTTTATTTGTAATTGTTATAAAGTTGAACTGAAACTTTATGAAACAGAATGTTTTACTGAAACATTTTGACTTGCATTAATGCTTTATGTCCCTGCATTTATATTAAAAATTGACACACAATTGAAAATGGAAAAACCGCCAATACCTCATTTCTGTCCCCTATTTTTCCATTTGCAATCATATACGTAGTTACCTTTTGACCCTATGCGAAAAAATATCTAACATTCAGAACTACCAATAACAGGAAGAAGGTAATTTTTTTTTTTTTAAAGAATGACATGTTTTCCATCATAGTGGATTCTTAAGCACATTCTGCACGTGTGTGGTGTGCTAGCTGGAGGTCTTCCAGCGTGACCGTGACACATTTGGCATGGATAGCACACAGGATGGTGTCTTCAAAGAGGCCCACCAGATAGTCCCCACTTGCCCCCTACAAAGCACCACTAGCTGCACTCTGGAAGCACAGATGTGTTTTGAAGTCCTGAACGATTACGCACACCAGACGCTGGAAAGGCAATTTGCAGATCTGGTCAGTGGACTTCTGATAACGTCTAATTTCATGGATTGCCGCAGTACCAGGTCTGTACTGATGAAGTTTCTTCACCCCTTCAGTAGAGGGCGCACTCTTGGGAGTGACTTTTATAGCCAGTTGGTTCCTCCATGCTTTACCACTGGTCGATTTGCAGGCAGTCTGCTTTGTACAAGCCATGGTACAGAAACCTCCTTACTTACCCCCTTGTCCTTGGGCTGGAGCTCAGCAAGCTAGAGGCAGCACTTATTCATTCTATTTTAGGGAGCAATACAGTGGGGAGGGGCAGAGAGCGAGGGAGACAAGCAGACTCCCAGTGAGCACAGAGACCAACTCAGTGCTCCATCCCAGGATCCTGAGATCATGACCTGAGCTGAAACCAAGAGTCAGAGGCTCAACTGACTAAGCGACCCATGTGTTGCCCTAGAGGGTCTTTTATAACAAAAGCATTCAGTTTAGAATCACACAGACCAATTATTTTTTAGACTGTTTCTCATTGGGATTTTGTCTGATGTTTCCTCCTGATTATGTTTATGTTATGCATCTGTAGAGGGATGTTGTAGAAGTGATACTGTATCCTTGTTGGAACCTATCTGATAGCACATACTTTCCATTTGCCCCATTACTGATGTTTATTTTGATCACTTGGTTAGGGTGTTATGTGCCAAGATTCTTCATAGTAAAATTACTTTTGTCCCTTTTTAATACATTACTGTTTTGTTGGAAAGATACTTAGAGATATATAAATATCCTGTCCTCATCAAAACTTTAACTCATGCTTGGATTCGTAGTTTGGATTCAGTTTGGATTCATAGTTCCCTATTCTATTTAATATTATAATATACTGTTATCATTATTTAAATTTATGCTCAAATTATTCCAGGTTTGTCCAGTGAGAGCCCTTCAGTCTGGCTCCTGTGTCTTTTTGACATATGCCCTTAATTCATTGGGAATTTTCACACTTTCTGGCATAACAAGAATTCCAGTTCATCTTGAACTTTTCCCTTTCCCAGCCATGGAAACAGCAGTTTCTCCAAAGATATGTGGTTCATTTTAGTAGAGGATGGTATTTAGAAACCAAGATCTGAGTAATAGGTGTGCTCATTGCTGTTGGGCTATCACTCATCCCAGACTTAAACACACACACACACACACACACACACACACACTAATATCTATGTTCATTTTTCTTTGTGTGCTGTGTTTGTGTTTACCATAAGTTCACACCAGTACCTCTATTTCCAGTTGAATACCGCAAGATTCATTCAATTTTTCTATATTTGTAACTCTCTTTCTCTGACAGTGAGATGCCTATCTCTCATTATCTTCTCATATTTACTTACTTGATCAATCTCCCAGTGTGTAACCGGTCTCTTATTGCTGTTGCCACCCCCTGTCCTGCATGGGTGTCCTCATCATACTGAAGTTCTGAGAGTTTGCTCAGACCACTTTCCTGGAGGATGATGTCACACCTCGTGATCGCTGACACTCTGAGATGGTTTACTTTCCCATGGGAATTCCTTCCTCAGTCAGCTTAGGCTTCAACATCCAATACCTTGCCAACCTTTTTTTTTTTTTTTTAAGATTTTATTTATTTATTTGACAGAGAGCACAAGAGAGCACAAGTGGGGAGAGCAGCAGAGGGAGAGGGAGAAGCAGCTCCCCTCTGAGCAGGGAGTCCTGAGTGGAAGGCAAGTCCTTAACTGACTGAACCACCCAGGCACTCCTCTTTCTAATCTTTTTAAGGATATCTTCTTCAGTCCACTTGGACTCTGATACTTTGTTCCAGTCCATCTTTTGTCTGGACATCTTCCTCATCCTGCATGATCCCTGACACCTCACATTAGGCTGCTGCCACTCCCAGTGGTCACCTTCATTATCCTAGTTAGTCTCTAATACCTTGCTCTATACCATGACTTATCCCCTCTTCTTTACCCTTCCATTCCTACAGACACCTGCTTCATTCATCCTTACCTATGGTCTTAAAACTGAACTATTCACTAAAAGAAAAGGAAGAGCTATATCTCATAATTTTTTTATGGTATTGTTGCACATTGTGTATAAAGAAGAATGAAGACTGAAGTCAGTGTTATTTTCCCCCAAGAGAGGGCACTCCTGATCCTCCCTGAGATATTGATTGAGGAGCTGATCACCTCAGGCCAATGAGGAAGTAAGCTAGGTTGGTGCCCTGTTGTAGCTCTAGTTATACCTCTGCTTTCCTACATATCTGGGGAAAGCTTCTTAGGCTGTTGCTTGTGAGCCTGTGGGTCTCTGCCTGCCTGCCTTGAAAGACTGATGAAGACTTGATCTGATTGTTTCTGCTTTGAGCTTTTTTCTCTAGCATCCTATCTCACACTGCTTCCAAATTTTGGCAAATGTGTTTATCCTGAGATTTATTGTTTGAGGTAGGCCCCCTTCCTCAAGCGGGGCTGTCTCTCTCAAATATTGCAAGATAACAGAATCCTATGTGTTCTTTTAAAAACTATGATTTCCCACACGGCCTCTGAATTCAGAAATTAAACCATGTGGGAAAATAGCACTTTGTATTTGGGACTTTTGAAATTTTTCAGTTGTTGAGCCAATCCCAAACAACCTCCAAAAGTTTTGCTGATTTTATTTTCCCCAGTGTCATCATTTTATTTGAGCCACTCTTAATCTTTAGCGTTTACACAGAATCAACAAATACCCCTAGGTAAGAAAGCATCAGGAGAGAGCTTGTTCTCTCTCTCTCTTTTTAAATTTTTTTTGAGAACCTGTTCTCTGAATAGCTCTCTGATTTAGTTCACTCAGTCCTTTTTACTTTCATGACTCTTTATAAGTACAGCTTTTCAGTTTACCTAACTTTTTAAAATTGTTGCGTTAGAAAAATTGTATCTTCTTACATCTTATTTGCAACCAAAAAACAGCCATACATGTGGTTTCTGTGCTTCTTTTTCAGTTAATGTTCTATTATGAGAATTTTTCCATATCATTGAATTCTTTTAAAGTTTTTTATTGTTCTTTTTAATGGCTTATCAAACTGAGGGCCTTATATCCCTGGCAACAGTGGCATACATTACACATGCAAGAAAACCTGAGAAGCCAGAGTGCCTGGGTGGCTCAATTGGTTATGCGTCTGACTCCGGCTTGGATCATGAATTTGGGGTTCTGGAATCAGGCCCTGAGTCAGCTCCATGCTCAGTGGGGAGTCTGCTTCTCCCTCCACCTCTTTCTACCTTTCCCTCTGCCCATCTCCCTGCTCATCCTCTCTCTCTTTCTTTCTCTCTTCCCCCCACAAATAAATAAATCCTTAAGAAAGTAAAAAAGTAAGAAAATTAAAATTTAATAAAAAAGAATATATGAGAAACCTTAAGATGAATATGGTGCATCTAGAAGTAGCTCTAAAAAATCATTTTATAGGTAAACAAACATAGATATATAATTGTGAAATAGGATATAAAATGTACACACATTACTCAGATAAAACAAGATCTCAAGGAAATTTCTCGTTTTCAGTAAGTCTGTATAGTCACTTAAGATATTCTTCCATTTTTTTGGACAAGAAGGCAGCTGGAGCTGGCAAGGTCACCAAGTCTGCCCAGAAAACTCAGAAGGCTAAATTAATCTTATCCCCAATACCTGCACCCCAGTGTTAATCAGTGGTGAGAGAATAGTCTCGGAACTGTTTGTGTCAATTGGCCATTTAAGTTTAATAGTAAAAGACTGGTTAATGATTACAGTATATCGTAAAACCTCCAGAAGGAAAGAAGAATGTTTTGTGGACCATTTGTTTTTTAACATTTTTAAATTGAGATATGTCTTAAAATCACTGTTAATCATTCAGTAATGTAGTTGTTATTGCCTATGTTTGAATAAAGTTAAGCTTTAGTTATTAACGTTGTCTCTTCAGTTGAGATACGTTCATTGTATGATATGATTGTGTTGCAGATTTTCTCCCAGTTTTTTCAGTTTTCTTTTAACTTTCTCTATGGTATCTTTTGCCATATAAAATTTTTTAATTTTTATGTAGTCAAATTTATCAGTCTTTTTATTGCCCGTGGATTTTTAGTCATGGTAAGCTTTTTCTTACATCAAGGTTAAACGAGGAATTCACCCATGTTGTTTCCTGGCATGTGTATGGTTTCGTGTTTTATAATCAGATCCCTAAATGTATGGTGTGAGATATGAGCCCAATTTTGTTTTTTCCCAAATGGCTTCCCAGTTGTGTTAGCATCATTTATTTACAAGGCCATCCCCAAGGTGCCACCTTTGTCCTGTACTAAATTTCCATATGTGTTTGGATTTGTTTCTGGGTTTTATAGTCTATTCTTCTAGTCTCTTTGTTCACCCACCAATACTATGCAATTTGATATAGGGGCCTCATAGTAGGTATTGATGTCTGAAACAGCGATCCCTCCCTTATAGCTTTTCCTTTTAAATGTTTTCCTAGCTATTCTATACATTTATTTGTTTGTTTTATATGAACTTTATTTTTTTTATTGTGTTATGTTAGTCACCATAAAATACATCATTAGGTTTTTTTTCCATTTTATTTTATTTCTTTTCAGTGTTCCAGCATTCATTGTTTATGCACCACACCCAGTGCTCCATGCAATACGAGCCCTCCATAATACCCACCACCAGGCTCACCCAACCCCCCACCCCCTTCCCCTCCAAAACCCGGTTTGTTTCTCAGTGTCCAGAGTATCTCATAGTTTGTCTCCTGCTCCGATTTCCCCCAATTCACTTTTCCTTTCCTTCTCCTAATGTCCTCCATGTTATTCCTTATGTACCACATGTAAAGGAAACCATATGATAATTGTCTTTCTCTGCTTGACTTATTTCACTCAGCATAATCTCCACCAGTCCCATCCATGTTGATGCAAAAGTTGGGTATTCATCCTTTCTGATGGCTGAGTAGTATTCCATTGTATATATGGACCATATCTTTTTTATCCATTCATCTGTTGAAGGACATCTCAGCTCTTTCCACAGTTTGGCTATTATAGACATTGCAGCTATGAACATTGGGGTACATATGGCCCTTTTTTTCACTATATCTGTATTTTGGGGGTAAATACCCAGTAGTGCAATTGCTGGGTCATAGGGTAGTCTATTTTTAATTTTTTGAGGAATCTCCACACTGTGTTCCAAAGGAGCTGCACCAGCTTGCATTCCCACCAACAGTGTAAGAGGGTTCCTGTTTCTCCACATCCTCTCCGACATTTGTTGTTTTCTGCCTTGTTAATCTTTGCCATTCTAACTGCTGTAAACTGGTATCTCAATGTGGTTTTGATTTTATTTTCCCTGATGGCTAATGATGATGAACATTTTTTCATGTGTCTGCTAACTATTTGTATGTCTTCATTGGAGAAGTGACCATGTCTTCTGCCCCTTTTTTTTTTTATCAAACATATTGTTATAAGTTCCCATGACAAAATAGTTTTATAGGAAATACATTATTTATTTATTTATTCATTTTTTACTTTTTCTGCCCATTTTTTGACATGATTTTCTATTTTTTGGGGTGTTGAGTTCGAGAAGTTCTTTATAGATCTTGGATATCAGCTCTTTGTCTGTAGTGTCATTCACAAATATTCTCTCCCGTTCTAAGGGTTACCTCTTTGTTTTGTTGACTCTTTCCTTTGCTGTGTGGAAGCTTCTTATCTTGATGAAGTCCCAAAAGTTATTTTTGCTTTTGTTTCTTTTGCTTTTGGAGATGTGTCTTGAACAACGTTGCTGTGGCCGGTTTCTGCCTATGTTCTCCTCCAGGATTTTGATGGATTCCTGTCTCACGTTGAGGTCTTTCAGCCATTTTGAGTTTATCTTTGTGTTTGGTGTATGAGAATGGTCGAGTTTCATTCTTCTACACATAGGTGTCCAATTTTCCCAGCACCGTTTATTGAAGAGACTGTCTTTTTTCCACTGGATATTTTTTCCTGTTTTGTCGAAGATAATTTGACCATAAAGTCGAGGGTCCATATCTGGGCTCTCTACTCTGTTCCATTGGTCTATGTATCTGTTTTTGTGCCAGTACCATGCCGTCTTGGTGATCAGAACTTTGTAATAAAACTTGAAATCAGGCAATGTGATACCCCCCAACTGTTTTTCTTTTTCAGCATTTCCTTAGCTTTTCAGAGTCTTTTCTGGTTCCATACAAATTTTAGGATTGTTTGTTGTAGCACTTTGAAAAATGCTGCTGGTCAATCAACGTAATAGAACAAATCAATAAGAGAAAAGAGAAGAACCACATGGTCCTCTAAATTGATGCAGAAAAAGCATTTGACAAAATATAGCATCCGTTCCTGATTAAAACTCTTCAAAGTATAGGGATAGAGGGAACATTTCTCAACTTCATAAAATCCATCTAAGAAAAACCCACAGCAAATATCTTCTTAATGGGGAAAAGCTGACAGCCTTCCCATTGAGATCAGGAACAGGACAAGGATGTCCACTCTCACCACTGTTGTTCAACATAGTACTAGAAGTCCTAGCAACAGCAGTCAGACAACAAAAAGAAATAAAACGTATCCAAATTGGTAAAGAAGTCGTCAAACTCTTTCTCTTCGCAGATGGCATGATACTTTTTGTGGAAAACACAAAAGACTGCACCCCCAAACTACTAGAACTTATACAGCAATTCAGTACTGTGGCAGGATACAAAATCAATGCACAGAAATCAGTTGCTGTCTTACACACTAACAATGAAACTGTAGAAAGGGCAATTAGAGAATCATTTCCATTTACAGTAGCACCAAGAACCATAAGATACCTTGGAATAAACCTAACCAATGAGGTAGATGATCTATACTCGAGGAACTACAGAACACTCATGAAAGAATTGAAGAAGACACAAAAAGATGGAAAAATGTTCCATGCTCATGAATCTGAAGAATAAACGTTATTAAAATGTCTATGGTGCCCAGACCAATCTATACTTTCAGTGCCATCCCGATCAAAATACCAGCAGCATTTTTCAAAGTGCTGTTTTATATGAACTTTAATACTGGTTTGTGTAACTTAATAAAATAGTTTGTTGGTGTTTTTAATGAGAGTGTATTGAACTTATAAATCGGGGAGAACTGATAATATTGAGTCATCCTGTTCAGGTATAGGAGATGTCTTCCCATTTGATCAAGTCTACTTTTGCATCTTTCCAGGAGTATTTAAAGTTTTTCTTCACATAGTATTTGAGCATTTCTTGTTAAATTTATCCTTAAATTCTTACTCTTTCTGCTGCTATAAACTGTCTAGTATTTTTCAAATAATGTTTGAAATGTTTAGGTTTCTGATTACTTTAATGTAGTTCCTATACTATTTTTATGATGTTAAGTCATTGTCTACATTTCAGATATTTCAACTAGAAGGGAAGGTATAAATATGTTAAATTTTCCTGATTTCCCTCACATATTGTCCTGTGACCCTAATTAAGGGTCATTTGGAAAGTCTGGGCTAATGTGTTAAATCACCTGTATGATTTGCTAGAGAATTGCTCTAATCCCAGTTAAGAATATGCAACTTAATGAAAGTCAGGTGTGAAAACAGAACCTCTTTGCCGTAGCACAATGCATTTTGTCATTTGATCTTTTCCTGCTGAGTGGCTCATTATGAAAATAGCCTTAGCTCTCAAATTATTTCTTTAATCCTTGATTCTCTCACACATTGTAAAGAGTCCAGTCCTCATACCAGTTTTGTTTTCTTACTAGATTACTGATATGTTTTGGGTGCTAAAAAGAAATGTTTAGTAGTGCTTGAGTTTAAAACCTTTCCACATCGGAAAATAGAAAACTCTAAAATGAATGAAGTTCTACATAATCTACAGAACCTAAGTGAGTGTGTATGGTAGTGAGAGAGGAGAGGGTGAATGGAGATTAAATCCAGTATGTGTACTTTTAAAAAATATAATTGTTTTATTTTTCATTGCAGCTATCACTTTCATGTGTACCTATCTTTCCTGTGAGATTATTTGATAAGAACACTTCCATTACTAAAGGCTTGATAAATCACTGATTTATAATGTTATGTATGGCATATCCTTTTGTCCTCAGAATGTACCTTCCAAATACACATGGAATTCTCAGCATTTTGAGGGCAGACTTTGTGCTATAATTTTGCATTGCTTTTAATATTGATATTACTATTAGACTTAGCCTTTCTAATTAAATCTTTCTTTTATGTTCCCTCGAGCTGATCAAAACTCAAAATTTCAGTAATCAAAGAAGTAAAAGGGTTTTTGCTATGTCAGAAACATCGATTGAAAATGTATAGAGTTTTTAGGATTCCTTTTATATGTTCTAAAAATCTTAGAATTTCTGTATCAAATACTAAATACTCATCCCAGAATGTGAATGTTCTTATATAATATTATTTACCTTTTAAAATAATTTTTTATATTTAGGTGGTAAATCATGAAGTTATAACAGCATATTTCACAAATCCTAATCCCACTGATTATTGTTGATACCAACATGATTTAAACTTCTCATTGGCCAATATGTACTCTCTCCCAGTGGATTATTGATTAAAAACAGATGTATTTGTACATTCTTATTCTTTGCAACTTTGGATATTGCCTTCTTGGTGACATTCTGATTTGTCTGCTTTTAATGCTTTAACCAGCTATAGGAAAAGCGCATTTAGCTTAAGACTAGTACCATTCTTAGATGATGGAATGTTTTTTTTTCTTGGTGCTCTGAGATTATTTAATGTTTTTAAGTTATGTTCTTGCAAGTGATTGCTTTGATGAGTTACTCTCTAATAAAACCCTAAAATAGAACCAAAGTGTTAAAATGGCAAGTACTTTGGTTTTTAAATGCAAAGAACATGTTTAGAAAGCTGAAATAGAAGGGAAAACTCTAATGAATGAAAAGAAAGAAAAAGTAAATGAGGTAATCAAAGTCAGAGAAATTGATATTGGCAGGTTCTGAATGATGTTCCTAGATGAGCAATCTTTCAAAATACTTCTTGTACATTGCTGCTATTCTTTTATTTATTATTAAAATAACATGATCCATGAGGAGCTTGGGGTGACTCTCGGCCTAGCTAATTCTAATTAATCCAGTCGGGGAGAGCAGTAGGGTAAGTGGAGCAGTCTATCGGATTGAAATTCATAACTTAATTGAGGTCAAAGTCCCGGTCTGGGAGAACAAAAGTCTTTTGCTAGGACCAGGCAGATCAATAGCAATAAATATCTGCCTGGGATACAAGTAGCTTATAGTGACAGATTATCTGACAGTGGCCAGAGGTCTTGGTTCTGTTCAGGGCAAAGTCTTGAGCATACCACGGTTCTTGCTGATGTTCAGTCCACAACCATGACTCTGGGAAGGAAGTGATGCTCTCAAGAACTCTTAAAAGTCTTCTGGAAGCACTATGTGTGAATCTCCAAGTGACTTCTCTTTCTTATTATCAAATGAACGTTCCTTAATGATACAGTTTTTTTAAAACAAGAAGAGTTTCTATCACATTGCCAGTTAAGATCCAGAGGATTTGCAAAGTCTGTCTATCTAACTTTTCCATCAGGAATTCAAAAAGAATATATAGATTGCTTTGGGGAAGGAATGTAACATAAGCTTGTCTTGTCTTGATTTGTATATAACTGTAGAAGTTAAGAGGACCATGTTACATTAACATTTATGAGTTAGTATTGACCATTTTAAGTGTGATAATTTTATTTTTGATTGTGTAGGATTTTTCCTTAATTGTTTTTAGGTGCACACTGATACATTTAGGGACAAGATGTCATGTCGTCCATAATATCTTTAACCTACTTCAAAAAAAAAAATGGCAAAATGTTAATAGTTGTTAAATATGAATAATAGGCCTCTGCTTTTCTCTCTATATGTTATTTTCATAATAAAAAGTAGCCACCAAAAAGAACCATGTGTAATAAAACCATTAGGCTAATGTGTTACTAGAAAAGGTTTCGCTCTGTCGCATTCTGCTCATACTTTTAATTAATTTCTACTTAGTTGTCAAAGCTTGGCTGCTTTTATGCATTATATTATTGTTTATCCATAGTAATAATAATTGCTTAATTAGTATAAACCTTTGGCATTCCACTCATCGTTTAATAACATTATTGCTACTCAGGCTTAACTACCATCTGACTATGGGAAAGTGAACTCTTGAGATCCACAGTTGTTGGCTGTGTAAGGTATGGAGAGCTACATAGTATAAATGGTTGGAATTATCGTTCCTTTGTGAGGGTATTATTGTAGCAACTTATTAAAGGGACTTTTTGATCCTCTATAAAATTGATACATTATTCTTCCTTAAATATCGATATCTAAATGCTACTTCAGTATCTAAATGATTCTATGATCAAGAACCTCTGATGGTTTCTTATTTATGAATTAGTCCTCAACTTTTCTGATTGACTCTCAGAGCCCCACCTCTGTGACCATACTGTGTTATCCAGGGTTCCTTGCTTTATGAAGTTGCTGAGCTCACTTTGTGTATCCCAGAAGTTTCCAAATCTGGATCACCAGAATCAGCTATAGATCTTTTTTAAAAAAAAATAAACCTCAATTCCAGAAATTATGACTTAGGTGAGTTGGGGATGGCAGGTATTGGGAAGATGAGAATCTCAAATTTATAAAATGTCTGCAACGTAATTCTGTCGTGCCAGGCTTCTCTGTATTCACCTGCCAGTTCTGTGGTGCCATCTATCTTAAGTAGGATAGAATCCTTAGGATTCTTAGGATAGAATCATCAGATTAAACTGATTCATTGCTATGATGAATCACTAACAACTGTTTAGAATTCCTAGATTTTTAAAGGGTGGATGCAAATTAAGATATAATCCTATGGGCTGAGCACTTGTGATATTTTTTAGATTATTGTGTAAGCTATGTCTACATATTTGGTCTTTTTTTTTTCTTCTTATAATCCTTAGAGGGAATTTTTTCCACATAATAATCCGGTCAGCTGCAAACTCAAGAGTCAGATCCAAGTTTTCCACTAACAAATGCTCCTGGTAGGTAAATTTTCAGTTAGTTTATCAAAACAAAGTGAAGACATCAAAGCTTTTTAGAAAAAAAAAAAAATGTGTGTGTGTGTGTGTGTGTGTATAAAATATGTATACATATTTTATATCATATAAAAATATATATAATATATAAAATATATATATAATATAAAATATTTAAATATACTGTTTATATGTATATATATTTGTGTGTGTGTGTGTGTGTGTGTAATTTATTTATTTATTTATTTATTTATTTTAGAGGGCAAAGGGGAGGAAGGTGGAGGGAGAAAGGATCTTCAGCAGACTCCCTGCTAAGCATGGAGCCCAGTGCAGGGCTCAATCTCACGAGCCTGAGATCATGACCTGAGCCGAAACCAAGAATTGGATGCTTAACCAACTGAGCCACCCAGGCGCACATAGAGAATATATTTTTAAACAGAATAAACAAGGTTGTCCAACATGAGGTCATTTTTCAGTGTGTTTCTATAGTTTCAGCCCTTTGTTCATTTTAGAACTCACATATTTTCCATAAGTTCATTTACACACCAGAATAATACAGCAACAACATGGGGAACAACGTTGTGTTTTGTTTTGTTTTGTTTTGTTTCTTTTTTTTTTTTTTTTTTTTTTTTTTTTAAGATTTTTTTTTTTTATTTTACAGACAGAGATCACAAGTAGAGAGGCAGGCAGAGAGAGAGAGAGGGAAGCAGGCTCCCTGCTGAGCAGAGAGCCCGATGCAGGACTTGATCCCAGGACCCTGAGATCATGACCTGAGCCGAAGGCAGCGGCCTAACCCACTGAGCCACCCAGGCGCCCCAGTTTTGTTTTGTTTCTTTAAGGTTGTGTGTTTTTTAATGGGTCATTTGGGAGGCAAATACAGTCAGAGACTATCTACCCTGACTGAAGTCAAGACAGCATTATAAAAAAATTCCTTAACCAAGGAAGATAAAATTAAGGAAAATGCTACTATATATGTGAGATATTCTTCAGCTGTTTTATTTAACTGCTGTGATTGCCTTAATTGTATTTACTTTATTGTTCACCTTTGTTGTCTCTCCAGGATTGTAAGTTCTTTGAGTGCAAGGATCACGTTTTCTGTTTCTTTAATATTCCTAGTGGTCTCTTGCATAGTGTTGAACATACAGCACACATTCAGTAAATATTATAAAATATTTAAAAAATATTGTTCATTTGTAGATAAATACTCCACCAGCTAGAACACACACATAAACGAGTGTATGCACATACATGCTCACAAAATCCTTTTGCCTGTGATTTCTTCATTTCCATGCCACTTCTTTTCCTCCAGCTGCAACTTCCTGTTACATCCCCTCTTTTGCACTCCTGTAATACATTTTGTTTACATCTGTGATGGAATTTATCATTCTTTATAATAATTATCTCCATTCCTAAGACTCTAGGCTCCTTGAGAGTAGAAACTTTGATATTTTTCTACTCCTGACTCCTAACACATTACCTGACATACCACTTAATACGTGTTTGAAATATACAATGAGCAAAGAGTTAGACTAAAAATAAGAATGCCCAAAGAAACAGTATCTTTTAGAAACTTATGGAAAGGTTTGGTCAATATGCAAATTCTGTAGAGTTCGGTCTATGTGTGGCAGGCCCAAACAAATATGCTGTAACACATACATCAGGTAGACATTCTTGAGCAGTAGATGCTAAAGACTGCTCTGAGGACAAATTAGATGTATTTGTAAATGAAGGGTATGCATTAGGAGACCCATGTTGAAGTGGCTTAATGCTCTTGACAGATATCTTGGCAGTGAACTGATTTTGTTTCATGTTGCTATTATTTATCTTTTTCAAACAGTTCTGTATTTTTTAGAACCTCTGTGTTTAATTTTAGCATTTACTTTTTTAAAAACATGAATGAATTGAAAGAAATGTAGAGAATCTCTTAAAACTGTGATAGGAAGGGATAAATAAGAGATATGATTATCTTATACCACACCTGTTTCTTCTTTCTACTCTAGTCATAAAACCAGCTTCATGGTTTTCAGAGTGTTCTGTAAATCCCCACAGAGGTACCTAGAAGTTTCCTTCCCTACCTCAGTTTTTACGTATTTTAAGATTATCTGCTGAATATGATTTTATTTTAAAAAAGAGGTCCCCTTTAAGGATTATGAGATCAAGTCGGGTCCTCACTGTGTACCAAGCTTTAGTATTATTTAAGTCCTGGGAGTTTTGGAGGCTTTTTGTAAATATTTTTTAATAAAACAAATGTATCATCCTCTTGTGCAAAGAAACCTGTACATCTCCAAAAAATGAAGGCAGTTTTCTGGGTCAACAGAGAAGGATGTATCACTGCAAAAGAAGTCTGAAAATGGGACGCCTGGGTGGCTCAGTTGGTTAAGCAGCTGCCTTCGGCTCAGGTCATGATCCCAGCGTCCTGGGATCGAGTCCCACATCGGGCTCCTTGCTCATCAGGGAGCCTGCTTCTCCCTCTGCCTCTGCCTGCCATTCTGTCTGCCTGTGCTTGCTCTCTCTCCCTCTCTCTCTCTGAAAAATAAATAAATAAAAATCTTTAAAAAAAAATTTTTTTTTAAAGTCTGAAAATTGTGAACAAAGATGATGAAACTAATACTGAATGATCAGATATTTGTATCATTTTTTCCATTCTACTATATATATATATATATAAGCTCATTTTATATATATATAACATATATAAGCTCACTTATATATAAGCTCACATATATATTATATATATCAGTTTTATATATATATAATTTATATATATATAAGCTCACTTATATATATATATATATATATATATGCTCATTTTATCCCTACAAGAGTCCTGTGTGGCATTGTCCTCATTCCACAGTTGAGAAAACTAAAGTTCAAAGACATTATGTGAATTGCTTGAGGACGCAAAGCTAGTAAGTGAGTAGAATAGCCGGAGTTTACACTTCTGTACTTTAACTGCAGGTCCCGTGCTGTTTTCCTGCGTTGTGCTGTCATCATTCTCTTTCACACTGACTCAGTGCTTTTAGAATTCACAGCCATCTGATGCGTTTTGTGAGGATTGTAGTAATAAGTTCTTCGTGTCCTTAATATTTCCTTATTTATAATGAAATTCTTACACGTAGACATCATTTCATTCAGCGGGTGTTCCCCTTCAATGTGACTTTTAATCCATGTTCCTGTTTTCACAGCTCACAATTTTCTTTAATAAGTTTTTTTCTGTCATTTTTATACTGAATAATCACTTCTTTTGCTAAGTTTGTGCCTGAGAATGAACAACCGGCTCATAGCTCAGTGTGAATCAAGTTCAAATTACTTTGAGTTCGGAGAACACCCAGTGTCATCTTATTTTTACATCTAACTGAATTATAGGACACTGTCAAAGTGTTATGACCTGGTATAGTAAATTGCTCCTTCTTAATGGCCCCCTGGCTACATTCTTTCTTGCTATTGCTATGAACCAGAAATTGTTGACATCTTACACTGTCGTAAGCTTGAAAACAAAAGAACAGGTTTTTATCCACAGGCAGTCAGCCTTCTTCACCATAAAGATTTCTGAACTTCTTAACTACTTACAGTTGAATCACAACATTCTGACACTTAAAGTTGATTGTGCCCTCAGAACTGGGCTAATTCTGTAATTCTGTAACTTTTTTAAGAAGTCAAACTGTTGTTCCTCGTTGAACTCAAGAAATGGATGAGTCATCTGCCTTAAAAGAACTAACTTGTTTGAATGTTGAATCGTGGCTCATTGATGATTTTGAGGTTTATTACTTAGATGTATACATGTTATAAAATTTATTTGGTGGTTTGTGGTGTTACTGAGTCTGAAATGTTCTTCAAAATGTCCCTCTAAGAGGGCAGACTAAAGATGAAGGAATTATACAAAGTAACAAAATGCTCCCAAATGAGGCAACAGAATAAGGTCTAGAAATGGTGAGGCTTGCTTTTTTGAGGATCAAACTGATACACCCATAGAGTGGTTAATAATGCCTGAAAGATGGGCATAAGGTAATTCAAGAAAAAAGTGACTCTTCAAAGAAATGGTGATTTGTCTATAAGTGTTTTTAGAATATTTAGGGACACATATCCATATACACATGTAGAGATTGGTTATGCACAAATATCACGTGTAGAAAATTTGACAGTTACTGTAGACCATACGTGAACCTTGAGATTGCATTGTAGTGTTGATCTTGCAAAAGCCAACAGGAATATAATCTATAAAATCCAGAGCAAATTACTTATATACTTAGCAGACTATAATCAATATAAAGCACAAATTTTAGATTTTTATATTTCAAAAAGACTGTTGATAAATTTGAAGAATCCAGAGAGGGATTTTTTTAAAAATCAGTAATTGTATTTGGGGTTTTTGAGGAAAGTCTCTTGGTCACAAACATACACAGCCCAAAGACCAGTTTTTGTTTAGCACCAATAGTGTACCACAGTTTATTTACAATTCACTGCCAATAACTGCCAATTCATTTCACATAAAAGTATAAGATTTAGGATTCTCTTGAAAAATCTACAAATATGGCAGTCCTGGGCACATTTCCACAGAGCAGCAATAGCTAGATCTTGAGTAGCTACTGCCCTCTGTTGATAGGCCTCTCCAGTTCCTCATCACCCCCACTGTTGCTCCCCTGACCCAGGTAACCTCACTCTTCTGTTTACTGTCTGAAGTACTGACTTTTGAAGGGTTTGTAACCTCGTGTTTAGAAAGACCTTAAGTTTGGAGTCAGGTTACCTAGATTCTGGTTTCTGTTCTGCCATTGACTTGTGGCCCTGAATAAAGTCTAATTGTGAAATCTTAAAGCTAGAAAGGAATTTAAAAATTATCTGGTTCCATCTCCCTACCCAATGCAAGAATTCTCTCTGCTAAATTTCCAAAAGGTTAAGCCAGGTGGCCTCTGTTAGAACATTTCTGTTTACTTCACATAGTAGACTATTCCAATTTCAAAAGCTCTAATTAGAAATTTCTCCTTGGTTTGAATCTATGTCTGCCTACATGTAATATTAAAACTATATTATATAAGATACTTCTCAGTAGTACAGAACAGAATGGAATTATAATCACTTAATAGGTGAACTATAATCACTTAAAGACGAAGTATCTACCTTCTTACTTCCTTGTATTCAAAAGTGTAGTTTGTGATAAAATATGCTAGGCCATCAAATGAGTGGATGATTTTTATAGCAAAGCAGTATACAGATGTAAATATTAATAAAATATTAGTCAGATTTTAGCCAGATCAGTTATATAGTTTAATTGTAGACTTAGTAACCAGTCTTTATGATACCATTGTTTATGTAAGTATTTGCCATCTCTTTAAAAGAAAAAAAAAAGGGAAGGAGTAAAGATTTAAAGGTATCTTGTATTCTTGTTGGTATAATGGCATTTATCAGTGTGTTCATAATTTTTAATTTTCCAGGACTTGCAGACTTAATCCCATGAGCTCACTTCTAATATCAGTAAAGGGTATGAGCTGTCTATGTGGTTCAAGCTGCCACTTGAGGGTTTCTCCTTCCTGTGGAGCCTTCTAATGGAATTCAAGGTTCTCTCTAAGGGTAAGCATTATGAAGCCTTCCCAGGCTGCTTGAGAGTAGGAAGTGCACCCAGAGGTTCAAGGACACACGCGAAGTTTAATGTGCACAAACATGCTCCTGCTTCTGCGCCTGCTCCTGCTTACTCTGATTGGCAAGGTTAACTCTGAGAGCCGCAGCTTTTTACAGTGATTTGATTAGCCCCACCACTTTATTCCTTTCACTTTTCCCCTCCCCTTCAAGCATCAAACCACCACCTTCTTTGTCTTTGTGGTCTTTGCTTTGCCAGTTGCCTTTTCTCTCTTCTACTTTCCTGATTTTGTGTCAAATTTGGCATATTAGAGAAAGAGAATAGGAATTGTAAAAGTAAGGTAACTTGCATCGTTGGAAGTTTTGGTGTGAAAGATTTCCATACTTACGTTCTCTACACTTACGTTTTCTGAAATTCTAAATCCCTTACCTTCTCTTAGACTTAATCTTATGACATAAGGAAAGATAGAACTATCACTTACTTTGGCAATTCAATTAGATTGTTAGATAGAATTCCACCGTTCTCTCTCAAGAATTGGCCTGTATACAATTCCTTTCATAACAGTTAAAAAAAATAATCTTTTAATTATGAAAACTTCAACCACATGCAGAATTAGAGGGACTAGTATAACAAACTTCGTGTACTCATCACCTGGTTTCAGCAATTGCCAATTCATGGTTTAATCTATACTTCTCCTCCACAACAGTGCTCTTTAACATTTTTAGGAAGACTATTAGGAAAGCTGTGAACACCAGAGAGAAAGGACACGCATGTAGAATTTTTACGAACAATTTTAGTAGGTTCATACACTTGTTGAAACCCTTTCACAGGTAACCTATGAACTTGAGAATCCAGAGTAAGAATCCCTACATTGCAGCCAAGAGAACGCTAAATTTTCTCAACATTTCTGTTCACCTGAATGTCAAGTTTCGGGACTAGCATAGGTTCTCCTATGAAAACAATAGTAAAGTTAAGCGAGTAGTAGGGTCTTTTGATGATTAAAAATTCATTATAAACTCTCTGAATATATTCTCTTACTTCCATGGTAAGCTTCCTTTCTCTGTGATTGCTTATTGGTTTGTCTTTTTATAATCAGTAGTTCTTTTATCAATGTTGACAGATTTGGAAGACTTTCAACAACTCATCTTTCAAGGTCTGACAACTTAGAATTTCATATAGAGCTTCTAAGCTGTTATTGCTAATAGCTAAAGAAGGAAAACTACCTTCGACTACATGTAAAGAATGGAGTGACTAATGCCAAAATGTGATAACTTGTTAGGAACTTAAGTAATAAAGCCGGAGTTCCCATAGAAAGAAGATACTAACTTTTAACTACTAAGCTTAATTAATAATTAAAGCCAATTAATTCAAAGTGTAGGGATAGCTGACTGTACATGACACAAATGTAATCTTTTTCCCAGGCTGCTTGCCATTCTTTTTCAGCCAGCACTTCACTGAGCCTCCCTTTGGAACAGCTGTGGTCACAGGGTAGACTCAAAACACCAGCAGTTCAAGTGGTACTAGCAGCCTGCAGGACTGCCCTGCCGAACTGTCTCAGTGCTGAACCCCACATCCTCTGGCCCTGACCTGACCTGAAAGTATATTTTAGAGGCAGGGAATAAAAAGAGGAATAATCGACATAATTTCATTATTAATCATTACATTTTGAAGTACTAGGTATTTTGTCTTTGGCATAGTTTCTTACCATACCCCCCCCCCCACTCCCCACTCTTGGGAATAGAGTAAGACGCTCTGTTTAAGCATCTGAGTATGGTTAAAAATACTTCTACCAAGGTGATGATTCAGGAAGGGAACTACACTCATTTACAGGTAGTAACTTTTTTTTTTTTTAAACTCCTCTGTTCTGGTATTCCCTTTGTAACATATTGTTTTGTGTTTGTAAGTGCTTTTAATATTTTGTTGAAGAGGGGGGAAAAAAATCAACCAGAAAACCCCTCATAATACTTAATGGTTAGATCTATTCAAAAAATACACCAAAATATATGATCATAGAAGCTAAATATAGACCACTTTATTATTGTTTCTAAAGATATATGCAGTCCGTATAACATACGCATCAACTACTTTTTTTTATTAGCTGGTGTGTCTGTACTATTTTGAAAGTTGTAAAAGGTGGGGTTTTACCCCATGACAGGTTGGGAATAGTGTCGCTCTTTGCTGTGTAGTCCTTCTGTCTGTTGGAAGACTTGAAGGCCTAATCTCTGTGCTGTCCTTTGGGGTTGACTTTGTTCAAGGCCACATTCTTTAAAAAATTTTTCAAGCTCAACACAAAAATATCAATTATAAAAAAATTTACCATCATTTTCAATACATTTTAAAATACTTTCTTTTTAAAAAATGTCCTTACAGTTTATTTCAGATATTTTACAGATTCCATTATCATTCATTTGTTTGCTATCTGGACTGAAGTTGAGTTCTCTGCTGTATGAGGTGGTGCCCCGACCTCTCTCTGTAGAGAAACCTAAGCATGTCTAAGCACTTGTTTAAAAAAAAAAGTTGCCTGTAACAAAAACTATCCCCACCTACAATTTATTAAACCTTGACATACTGCATTACTTAAGAGTTCTCAGAGAAAATTAAAACCCTTTTGACTAGGTTTTGCAATGCAGGGAAATTTTTAGTGACATTTAAAAGGTTTCTCTTGTGTTCCTCTAATGGGATAAATAAAAAAGGCTTGTTTTAGCCCAGCAAATGGGGGGACAATCCAATTTCCTTGATTCCATCAAGACACTCTTAAAGCATTAGCCTGTGCTGTAAAAAAAATTCAACTGACCCCCTTTGCCTGATGGCTTTGAAAAGTGTCCTGATGTGTAGGTATTTGCCCACCACAGCATACTTGGTTATTGCTCTTCCAACACATCCGTTGATGGAAAAATCTTATGAGAAGCTCCAATAAATGTCAGTTTATGTTATAGAACTATAAAAAAAGTGTACCAGACTATAATGGTGTCTTTGATGGACAGCCTTTCACTGGAAGATGAAATCCTGTCAAGTATGTTTAAATTTTAAAAATTAAGGAAAAGATAAATCATCTAAAATAATATTTTAATAAACTTTTTATTGCATTTAATTATTTCACTTTGGTTTGTAGTTACTTCTGTTTGTCCAAAAGATGGTGCTCCTTTATAGAGAATATATGTACTAGTGTAGGACCGTGGTCCTCAAATGTTGGCTAACATTAGAATCACCTGGGGCTTGTTAAAACAAATTGTTAGGTCAGGCTGCAGAGTTTCTGGTTTAGTAGGTCTGCAGTAGGAGCCTAATAATTTGCATTTTTAATGACTTTTCCAATGAAACTGATACCACTGACCTGGAGCCCACACTTGGAGAACCGTTGGTCTAGTGGATCAGTGAAAAGAGGTGCTCATCTCTGAATCAGTGGTTCAGAGTTTGAATCCAATCATTTAGTCTGAAAGTCATTACCATCTGAGAGCCCTCTGAAGTTGAAAAATGTATCAGTGGATATCAATATAGTCTTAACTGGACAGGCGTGTATTTGACATTTGGCCTCCTCCTTGGCACTCTTTAAAACCCATTCTTAAGAAGGAGGGAAACCGTACAGACAGAGCTTTCATTTTAAAGACATACAGATGAGAGAAGTGTGGTACCTGTGTGTTGTTTAAAAGAATAGAAACTGTGAACATGAGTTTTTTATGACCCGTTGCATAAAATGAGACTGTCTTCTATTGTGTCTTGATGTTTGAAATTTTCTTTTTAGCAAGAACTCTCCCTTTTAACCATGTAAAAACCCAAAGTACCTTCTTACCCATTAAAAAAAAAAGTAAAATTATATTTGATGTTCTGGTTCTGTGAAAATTGGTTATATTTGTGTAAGAAATGCAGTAATTATGTTATCCAGAATCTTTCATCTTAGCATATCAACAGGATTGTCTTTGAAATACTTAGAATTGATGCAGTAGCCTACTTTTACTCTAGAGTCAGAGACTTAGATGCTATCACTTCACTCATCCTTCAGATGCACCTGTGAGATAAATAGGGTGCTAAAAAAAATGAAAATACAAATAAATCACCTTTTTGACAAGAAGAGATTATAGCAGAGATTTGTTGGTATCCCAAAGCCAGAGAAGCAAAATCAGAATGAAAGAGGCTTAGGAACATCGGATAGACCGTATTTAAAGAAGGTGGTCCAGCGCCAGGCCTCAGTGTATCCTGGTGGAAGAATAGGTCTGATAATAAGTACATGTGTATCTGTTCTTACAATGTTTGGGCACTTCCAGTGATTCATAATGTTCTTCTGTTTCACAATCCTATTTTCTTCTAGAGTCCAAATAAATTCCATCTGAAATCCTCTTCATAAAGTATATAGTGTTGGCATAACACCTTATATTTTTAAAAGGACTTCTACGGACGTTGATTTCACGTCATCTCCAAAGCTATTGTTTTTCTGATTTTTAATGGTTTCCTTTTTAAGTCATGGAAATACCATATAATAGAGATACAGAGGGGACCCCCCCCAAAATCTATTTGACTGAAAGAATGCTGTTTATTATAAATATTCTCCTTTTATTCATTGGCACTGTCACCTTTTAAAAATATTTTTTGAATCTGTGGCTACTTTGAAACAAATGTTAGTGTTTTTAAAGAGTTATCAGTTGCCTTATGCTTCCTTTAGGAGTAAGGGTCCTATCTGCATTACTTAAAACTCAGTTTGAAAATAATTAAAGGTGACTTTGAAATCGCCACAGGTTACATGAATGGAATCAGGTAATCAGCACTTTTCCCAGAACCCTCCTGCATTTCCCTAGAGTCCTCTGAGCCCTGCGTTTTTTGATTCCCTTCCAGCACCAACTTTCTTATTTTGGTTTGTTTTGCTCCCTCGGCTCAGGATAGGTATCCAGGCAAATGGGAATGCCCCACAGTGTGGCAGGTGCTGTTCTGCGAACCTTTCCCGGTGGCGCAGTGAGTACTGCAGCTGGAGTCCAGAGAAGAGTGCGTGGCGGGTCAGGGCAGAAGTGGTAGCAGTTAATCTCTGCTGCCCTGATATCCGACAGCTGGTCTCACGTGGGCCTGCTTCCAACAGTGTCTTTACAGGCTTTGTGGCTGAGATTATTTAAAGGAGATTAATCTCTCTAAACCCCTTATATTTTAATTATTTCTGTATGTATTTATAAGACCCACAGTCTGCTTGTTTTGGGGCACAACTGTCCAAGCCCTTGTCTTTAACCTGGTTTCCACAGTCAGACAGGTCTGTCTCTGTTCCCACAGAGGATACACCATGGATTTTATTTTCCTTGTTATTAAAATGGGGGGTTGTTTGGTTTCTGTTTCTGTTTCTTAGTTTTTAGTTGGTTTTGGCTTCTGAAACTGAAAATCTGGCTTATTTTAGAATATCTGCCAAAATGCTGTTTTGCGTTACATGATAGGAATCTGAAGTTGTAGACATGAAAATATGAAAATCTATGGGATTTTCAGGATATTGTTAAAACAGTAGGCCTTTCAGAATATTATTTTTTAAAGTTGGGTTAGTAGACATGCCTACCATGGTTTCCAGCCTTGTCAGCTGACTTTGTACTTGATCATGGAACCCAGAGAAGAGACTTCTACCTCCCCAATTTCTGTTAGTGAAGGCTATAAAAATTTCCTCTGAATTTAAGAACTCACACAGTATGAAGGAACAAAAATCACAAGAGCTTATAAGCTGTTAGTCTCCGTGGCATTAAGCACCATGTCTCCAGCCACCGTGAAGTGCTCACAAGTATTTAACACTCAGGGAAGCAGTTCTCCTTCCTCATGCACTCTGTTGCCCCTTCTTCCAGATAACTGGGGAAAGAAATTTTTTGTAGGTCATCCTCCTGGGTGTCTTCCAGCTTCTAAGGAACCTCTAACAGGACCTGTCTTGATTCAGAATGTGTTCCTGATATTTGTACCTTCTAAACACTTGTTTTAGATTGTTTTATTTTACGGGCGCCTGAGTGGCTCAGTCAGTTAAGCATCTGCCTTCCACTCAGATCATGAACTCACGGTCCTGGGATCAAGTCCCTCATCAGGCTCCGTGTCCCTCTGCGCCTCCCCTCCACTCATGTGCATGAATGTGCTCTCTCTCACTCTCTCTTGCAAAAATAAATAAAATCTTTTTTAAAAATAGACTTTTATTTTAGTATAAATTTAGTTACCGAGACTGTCCTTTTTCTCCTCTTTGTTGGATTTCTTCATGTTTAACTGAATGAATGGCAACGTATTTGGAGATGGAGGGAGGGATCTTGGTTGGCCAAAATATTAGTAGGTAATGTTTTATTATTCAGGGTCAGTGATAACTGTTACTTTTGGTCTAAAAGTGGGAATTAGACCTTGAACTTCCAAAACTTGCCATTTTTTTAACTTACTCATTTGTGTAGAAGATATAAGGTTCAGTCTTAATTCTGTTGTTTGACTAACTGTATCACTTTGAGCAAGTCATTTAACCCTGCTGAACCTTAATTTCCTTATTTATAAAATGAAGCCGCTACTGCCTATCCTGCTCACTTCAGGGCGTTTCTTTCAAATAAGTTGGTCTATATGAAAATGTTCTGTAAAATAATATACTACTGTAAAATTTTGTTTTCTTGAAAGAAAAGCATGTCTGAATTAAGAAAGCTTTGTGGGAGGCTGGGTAGTAGGAAGATCTTTTACACCATCATATTTTGGGATTTTTTTTTTTTTTTTTGGCATTAGTTGAGCTTTTTCCTTGTCTCCTTCCAAAAATATATTCTCTTCCCTGTACTTTTTATTTTTCAAAAATGTCCTTTAACCTAATGGCTATTATGGAAACATGTGTTACCATGAAGAATTAGGTTATAATCTAATGTAATATTATAATACTAATAGTATGAACAATCGATATTCATTATGTAATATGTTCTCATATTTGTACTGATCTAAACTTCCTACATATACAAGGTTAATTTTTAAAACCATGACAATATGCCAAATTCTGTTCAGAGCTAGGGAAAATCCTTAGTTAGAAATTCTTACCTGACTTGAAGACAATTAGAATATGTTTCAAGGTTTTAAGTAGAAAAATAGCATGCTTAAGACAATGCTTGCAAAAGGAATAGGAGACCAGATAAATTATTAGGGAGGCTCTTGTAGGAATTAGTGGATTAGGAGGTTAGGTTAGGACCCGGATAGGATCCATTACTGTGGAAAAAGAATCAGAGATACAGTGCAGAGGAAAATTCAATCAACCTCACTTGATGAAAGACACTATGAGACATAAATAAAGAAGTTAAATATGACTCCAAAACCATGGCATAGAAGATTTCTGTTTTGACATGGCAGATTTTACGTGGCTATCATGAAATCCTTGAAAAAAATGTCCTAAAGAAAAAGAAAAGCCAGTAGAGGACATTTGTACAAATAGAGATGTTTTCCCAAAAGAATAATAACAGATTCTAAAAGATGGCTGAATCGTAATTTTAACACCTCAGACTCCATGTAAATATGAAGACATACAGAGAAACCCATAAAAATCCCAGTAGTGTTTAAGAGCATAAGCTTTGGAGCCAGAGACTTAATTTGGCTCTGCCACTAACAAATCATGTGACCTCAGACAAAGTTACTTAACCTAACTCAGCTTCAGTTTCTTCATTTGTGAAATGAGATAATTTAATACCTACTTCGTAAGCTTGGGTGGATTAAGTAAGAGAACACATGTAAATTGCTTAGTACAGAAACAGATTACCCACTACCATCATTGTTTTTATTCTCAGCTGACTGTTCCACAGTTCTAATAGGTGACTTGAATGAAGTCTTGTTTTTCTTATTTTTAAAAAAATCAAAATAACATCAGAAATAAGATCTTTTTTATTTGATTCTTTGTTGTACAGCTGTACACAAAAATTATTAAATTACAGTAAGGGCTGGGAGGTAGAGGTTGAGTAGGAGAATAAACTAAAGCTAACGTCTAAGAGCTCTATTCCCCTTAATGCAATCATTCATTCCTCTTAATAAAATCAGGCGGTTATTCCAGAAAAATTGAGTTCAAAATGGTTTTATCTTTCAGTGTGTGGATTTTGTTACTTTTCTTCTCATATGCTTTGTCCTATTTTATGAAGTCCCCAAAGAAAGCAGTTTATTTACTATGTCTTTAGGAAACCCAAGAAAGAATTGAAAGAATTGACCACTAAGGTGGGCAGTGAAACTGAAGGAAAAATCTTCCCATGTTTTTAAACATTTTCTAAAACTACCCAAAAAGAGGATGAAAGTATGTGGTTGGTGATTAAAACCACCATTTGGTGATGTTCACAGGCAAATAGTTCTGAAGAAATATTAGTACTAAAAACTGAGATTGTCTCTTCAGGGCAAATAGAGGGTTAAATCTCTGAGCTGTAGAAGCAGATTGTGTTTTCCTTTTGTGATCTGGGCTGACAAGACATCAGTATTCTATTCATCTGTTGGGAATTAGGCTGTTAATCCAATCAATGACTCTTGAGTGAGCTGTGGCCTACCTCCCCCACTGGGGAACAATCGGATCAAACTGCAGATTGTTTAAGAGCACAGTGCTGTCCTCGTGTCAGGTGGAATTCTCAAATGTTCCCTGGTGAATTGGGGATAGGGAAAGCTGTCTTGGCCCATTTATTCTGCTCCTTAAATAACCAGGTATCTGCCTCATCCGTAGGAAAGCATTTGGCAAGAGTGACAACAGGAATGCAATAGAAATCCATTAACTTTAACTCACAAAAGTGTGGGTGAAAGGAAGAAATGTTTTCAAACGCCCCACAAGACAACTTATATAAAAGGTTTTTTTCACTTTATTCATATTTTTTGCTACTCCTTAAACCCTAAATCATTTTTTCTGCTGGGCCCTTTTTTGTAGTTTTATGTCATTGAGTTTTGTTAACCGCCATGAGCTCTTTCTGTATATTTATCCTGCCCTGCCTATGTTTTTATAAGTCAGCAAGGTACAAATAAATTTTAATATAGATTATGGGAACACTAATTAAATAAAATTCTAATTTTAAAATATCTGTCTCTGAGGAATGCTAATTAAATAAAATTTTAATTTTAAAATATCTTAGTCTGAGCACACATAATTTTGACATCTTTTGCAGCGTAGCAAAATTTGATTTCTAATTACTGATTTAATAGTCCATTAAGTACATTTGGAAATTATTATTGAACTGATTAGATAGACGTTGTGAGTTGCAGTTACCTTCTATGAAATGCTGTCCCAAATTTTTCCATTTAAACAGCGAGGTGACTGAGCTATCATAAAGCAAAATACCCAAAATGTCAGAGAGAGGTTCTCAAAGAAGACACTATAGCAGTCTCAATGACAACAAGCTTTAAAGGATAATTTTATTGTTTCCTATCTACATTACATAAGCGTGTCCCCCTCCCCCCAGAATTCCTAAATCTCCCAAATTTATCCACCCATTCTGTGAACATTTAGTGTGCCTCTTTTGTAGGCCCAGACCTCTCCTAAGCATTGGAATTAGCACAGTGAACAAGAGAGACAAGGTCAACACTCTTTGGGAACATAAATTATAGTGAGGGAAACATAACAAAACAAAGAAGTAAAACAGTACCAGGCATGTGCTAAGAAATAAAGCAGATTGGTGACTTTGAATGGAGGAATCAAGTAGGACTTCGAGTAGTTAAAGTGAAATGTCAGGGGAGAAAAATGGCTGTAAGTTATGTCCCAAATCCCTGAAACAGGAATGAGCTTGAGCAAGACCAGACTACGTATATGTATGCTCTTCTCCAGGCCCATGGATTTCAGGCCTGGCAGAGCATCTGAATTTCCTCAGCAACTTTGGGGAAATAAAGGTATCTGAGCTTTAACAATCAGGGGCGCCTGGGTGGCTCAGTGGGTTAAAGCCTCTGCTTTCAGCTCAGGTCATGATCCCAGGTTCCTGGGATCGAGCCCCACATCGGGTTCCCTGCTCAGCAGGGAGCTTGCTTCCCTCTCTCTCTCTCTGCTGCCTCTCTGCCTACTTGTGATTTCTGTCAAATAAATAAATAAAATCTTAAAAAAAAAAATCTAACAATCAGATGTAACATGTAACTTTGTTTGGATCCTCATTCCTACAAATCAGCTGTAAAAACACGATTTGAAAACAATCAGGAAACTTTGCAGTTGTGATTACAGGAGTACATTCCCATGGTTTTTAGAGTTTCATATTGAGATGTGTAGGGGGAAATGACATACGATCTGGAATTTTTTAAAATTAGTAAGACAAAAGGAATTAGTGAAACAAACAGTAAAATCATTGTGGTTGTTGAATCTGGAAGATGGGTACATGGAAGTTCATATTTTCTGTTTTTGTTTATGTGTGCAATTTTTTAAATAAAAATGTTTAAAGGACATACAACCTTTATGTTTATCTGAAGAGGGTATGAATATTTAAATGTTGAGAAATATAGTGCTGTGCCATTTTGCCTTACCAAACTGATAAAGGATACTTGGTCATACTATAAAAAGGTACTATTGTCACTTCTCAGCCTTTTGGCTAAGGTTAAGTGTACAAAGATAACTGCTCAAAAAAATTTATCAACGAGTGCCGTAATTCCCCATTGCATTTAGAGTGTGATTTGATGTGCTCCTGACTTTTCAGGAATAAATCTTTTGCATAAAATGAGGCAAACCTCTAATTCTCAGGACACTATTTCACAGTTTTAATTGCTGTGCTCCATGGAAGGAAGTCTTTGCTTAGTCAATAGAATTTTTCTAGCACATAGAATAGTCACATTTTTAGAAAAATACTGTGACTCCAAATACAGTGAAGTTTAAAGCAACTTTTATCTTAAAGTTTAGTGAAACAGAAAAAGATGTGTGTGTGGCAGGTGAGGATCGATCGAAGTTCTCTAAGGAAGAAACTTGGGCCTGCTAGAAGCTCTAGAAATGCAGTAGCTACTGCACAGTTAAATAATTTAAAATGGAAATTAACATAGTGTATTCATAATAAGATCATTAGGGTTCAGTGAATCTGGGTTCTATTATCTATGTGTTATCTATAAGTGTATTTGCATATGTGGGGTGAAGGACAGTGGCATTCTGGTAGAATTAGTAAGGCCAATGAATGTAATGATGTGACAGTTACCAGTAATACTGTTATTTTTACAGTGACTTGTTTCTAGCTAAAGAATCTTCTCCCTTGCTCTACCAGTCAGCATCCAATATTGCTTTGCAATATTTAGCTCTCCAATCTAGCATTTAAAGCTACAGGTGAAATAGGGCAGTCCTGGCTGTGAGGGTCAGAACCAGGAATCCAGCTAAGCAGAAGAGGTTCTGCCGGGTAAATGACACCCAGGAAGGCTAAGAAGTTAGCTAAAGCAGAGCCTCGCAGCCAGGAAGTTGGACTGTCAGCTGGAGTCTTATCTTACCCTAAAGCAGGGACTCCATTTTCTGTCCTGTGTAGTACTGCCTCCCAGGTTTAACTAGGCTTGGGCTCATTGATTCCAGCAGCATTTCAGCATTGGCTCTAGCTAGGCTCTGATCTACACCCAGGAGGTAGTTATATGATTAAACCCTTCCTGGACTGTAACTGCACCTGACCCTGGAATGACAGACTCCCATCATGATGCAGGGGGACTGACTGCCCTCAGAGAAATGCACGTGAAGGCATGTGGCTGCCTTAGTGGAGAAGACCCTTTGTCCCTTCCTCTTGCTTCTCAGGAGATCATACTTGGGCGTACCTGCTGGACCGGCCATGCTTTCCTTGACACGCTCTTGCCTTGCTTCAGGTTTGATTCTTCACCCACTTTTTTGGATCATTCCTTGTCAGGCTCATTTTATTCCTTGTGCTCTTTTTTAAGCAACAGGATCAACTTTCACCCCACCTCTCACTATGTACTTTCTCTGGACTATCCCATTAATGCCTGCAATTTCAGTTACTCCCTCTGATCTGATGTTTTTCAAATTTTTATCTGGCTGGGATCTGTATTTCCTGTTAGCCTATTAGATGTTTCCATATGGGTTTGGGGATAGAAAGATGCAGGTTCAAATTAAGATTGTACTGCTTACGTGTATTGTGTGACTTAGGCAAATTATAGAACCTCTCTGAGTCTCATTTCCACTTTTGTAAAATTTGGATAATAACCTAATGGTTTCTGTGCAGATTAAATTATTTTTGTGAAAATATCTAGCATAGTTTCTGCCACACACAAAAAAAGGTATAAAAATACAAGTTTTTCTTTCTAAATTTTTTAATCAGTCCCTGTGTTGTGAATATAAGTAAACAATAACAAATACATCTATAAAGATATGATGGTTTATTGAATAGAATTTTAAAAAGCCATTTTACTGAGGCTTTGCTGCTAGTACTGTTGGCCTAAAGGCACAGATCACTTTAAAGCCAGAAAGTCACAAAAGTGCCTCTAGTAAATGTAGGGAATTGTACAGTCACTTCACAATACAGGTGTACTTCATTTTATTGCCCCTTTTATATTACACTTTGCAGATACTGTGTTTCTTACAAATTGAAGGTTTATGGCATTGAACAAGTCTGTCCACACCATTTTTCCAACAGCATTTACTTACCTTGTGTCTCTGTGTCATATTTTGGTAATTCTTGCAGTATTTCAAACTTTGGTTATTATATTCATTGTAATGTTCTGTGGTCAGTGATCTTTGATGTTACCACGCCCATATACAACAGTAAACTTAAAAATGTTGTATGTGTTGTATGTGTTCTGACTGCCCCACTGACTGGCTGTTCCTTCATCTTTCTCCTTCTCCTTGGCCTTCCCAATCCCTCCTTATTCCCTGAGACCCAACAGTATTGAAATGAAGCCAGTTAGTAACCCTATAATGGCCTCTAAATGTTCACATGAAAGGAATAGGCACGTATCTCACACAGTCATATCACCTTAAATCAAAAGCTAGAAATTATGAAGCTTAGTGAGGAAGGCATATGTTGAAAGCTGAGATAGACTGAAAGTTAGGCCTCTTGTGCCAGTTAGCCAGAGTGTGAATGTGAAGGAGAAGTTCTTGAAGGAAATTAAAAGTGCTGTTCCACTGTACACACAAGTGATAAGAAATCAGAACAGCTCTATTGCTGATGTAGAGAAACCTTGAGTGGTCTGGAGAGATCAAACCAGACACAACCTTCCTTTAAGCCCAATCCAGGACAAGGTCCTAATTCTCTTCAATTCTATGCAGAGTCAGGTGAGGAAGCTGCAGAAGGAGCAGAGGTTGGTTCATGAGGTTTAAGGAGAGAAGCCGTCTCCCTAACATACAAGTGCAAGGTGAAGCAGCAGGTGCTGGTGTAGACGCTGCAGCAAGTCATCCAGAAGGTCTAGCAAAGAGAGTGCAGGTAGCTACACTAATCAGATTCTCAGAGCAGATAGAACAGCTCTGAATTGGAAGAAGATGCCACCTAGGACTTGGAGAGCTAGAGACGAGAAGACAGTGTCTGGCTTCAAAGCTTCAAAATACAGGCTGACTTTCTTGGGTCTAATGCATCTGGTGACTTTAAGTTGAAGCCATTGCTCATTGACCATTCCAAAACTCCTAAGGCCCTTAAAAATGATACTAAATCTACTTTGCCCGTGCTCTGTAAATGGAACAGCAAAGGCTAGATGACAGCATATCTATTTGTAACCTGGTTTACTGAATATTTTAACCCCACTGTTGAGACCTGCTGCTCAGGAAAAGATTCCTCTCAAAATATTACTGCTCACTGACAGTGCACCTGGTCACTCAAGAACTCTTGATGGAGATGTGTAAGATTAATGTTGTTGTCATGTCTGATAACACAACATCCATTCTGCAGCCCGTGGATGAAGGAGTAATTTCAACTTCCAGGTCTTATTATTCAGGAAGTACATTTCATAGGGCTGTAGCTGCCATACATAGTGATTCCTCTGATGGATCTGGGCAAAGTAAGTTGAGTACCTTCCGGAAAAGATTCGCCATTCTAGATTCCATTGAGAACATTCATGGGAAGAGGTCCAAACATGAATATTAACAGGAGTGTAGAAGTAATTCCCACCCTCATAGATGACTTTGAGGGGTCCAAGACTTTGGTGAGAGAAGTGACTGAAGACCTGGTGGAAATAGCAAGAGAACTAAAATTAGAAGTGGGGCCTGAAGATGTGACAGAATTGATACCATCTCATGGTCAAACTCAGAGGAGGAGTTGTTTCTTTCTCTCTTTCCTCCTTTCTTTCTTTGACAGACAGAGATCACAAGTAGGCAGAGATGCAGGCGGGGGTGGGGGGTGGGGGGGAAGTAGGCTCCCTGCTGAGCAAAGAGCCCAACGCGGGCCTCCATCCCAGGACCCTGGGATCATGACCTGAGCCGAAGGCAGAGGCTTTAACCCTCTGAGCCACCCAGGTGCCCCGAGGAGTTGTTTCTTATGGCTGAACAAAGAGCATGGTTTCTTGAGATGGAATCTACTGCTGATGAAGGTGTTGTGAAGATTATTGAAATGATAGCCAAGTATTTAGAATATTAGGTAAACTTAGTTGATAAAGCAATGGCAGGCCTGGAGAGAGTTGACTGCGAATTTTGAAAGAAGTTCTGTGGGTAAAACGCTATCAAAGAACATCGCATGCTACAAAGAAATCATTCATAAAAGGAAGAGTCAGACAATGTGGCCGCCTTCTTGTTGTCTTGTTTTAAGCAATTGCCAGAGTCACCACAACCTGCAGCAGCCACCACCCTGATCAGTCGGCGGACATCAACACTGAGGCGAGACCCTCCACCAGCAAAAAAAGATTGCAACTCACTGAGAGCTCGCTAATGATTAGCATTTTTTAGCAGTCAAGTGTTTTTTAATGAAGGTATGTGCATTCTTTTTTAGATATAATACAGTTGCACACTTAATAAACTACAGTGTAAACTTAAGTTTTATGTACACTGAAAAGCTAAAAATTCATTTTAACTCGCCTTATTTTAATATTCACTCTATTGCTGTGGTCTGGAAGTGAACCCTCAATATCTCCATGTATGTGTGGTTGGAAAAAACAAACCTAAAGTCAATTACTAAGATTTAGAGTACAGCTTATTCTCAAACATCTTTGTAGCAAAAGACAGGAAGGCCACTGGAGTTTCATTCCACTTGTATTTGTATTAATATAGACATTTCAGAACTAAGTCAAATTTGAGAGGAAGTTTAAATTCATAAAAATGGCTCTTCAAAATAAAAAGTGAAAAGAAATAAAGTAAGCAGAGAGAAAAGAATAAAAAGTGAGGTGTGCCCTACAAATTTAACACATCATTAGATTTTTAGGGGCTTTGTAGGTTTTTAAAATATCTATTACCAGGAAAAAAATTTATTTAGCAAAATACACATAGCACAAAATTAACCATTTTAGCCATTTTTAAGTAAACAGTTCAGTAGCATTAAGTATATTCATCTTGTGCCTTCATCACTACCATCCATCTCCAGAACTTCCTCTTCCCTGCCTGAAATCTATACCCATTAAACATTACATTACCTCCCCATACTCTCCTCCCCCCAGTCTCTGGCAGACCATCACTCTACTTTATGTCTTACATGAATCTGACTACTATTGATACCTCAAGTAAATGGAATCATACCATATTTGTCTTTCTGTGCTGGTTCATTTCATTTAGTATAGTGTCTTCAAAGTTAATCCATGATATCCTGTGTGTGAAAATCTCGTTTTGTTTTAAGGCTGAATAATATTCCATTGACGAGAGAGATCACATTTTGTTTTTCCAGTCATCTGTTGGTGGTCATTTAGGTTGTTTCTGCCTTTGGGTTATAGTGAACAGTGCTGCTGTGAACACTGGTGTACAAATAACCAACCTGAGCACTTGCTTTCATTTCTTTTGGGCACAAACCCGAAAGTGGATTAACTGGGTCAAATGGAAATTCTGTTGAATTTTATGAGCAGTTGCCTTACTGGTTTCTATAGCAGCCGCACCATTTTATATTCTCACCATCAGTGTACCAGGTTCCCAGTTTCTGTGCATCCTTGTCAACATTTGTTATTTTCTGGTTTTGATACTAGCCTTCTTAATGGGTGTGAAGTGGTATCTCATTGCATTATCAGGAAATTTTCATACTTAGATTACTGACAGAATACCCAGATTAAAGGAATGCCTGACAAATAACATAAGCCATAGAATGATACAGAGATGTCTACACTAAGAATAAACCTATTTATTATTTTTTGTCTTATATGGGAATAAATATCTACAAGTCATTTATATTAAATTTCATGGAATTGTATATCATGGTTAAGAGTAATTACTAGAAATTGAGCACACAGACTACCCAGGGAATAAAATACAAACATAAGAAAACAGTGCTGAGATTATTAAGTTTAACTCAGAAATTTTTATTAAATACTTACTCCATGGCCCGGATGCAAAAGTTGTATAAGCTGTGGTCCCAGCCCTCAGGTTGCTAACTGGTGAGACAGTAAAAACTCATTAAGTAACAAGAACAGTTACAAGTCAGAATGTAATCAAATGCCATAATGAGAGATACTTTGAAAGTACTTTTTGGAGAGATAATAGAGGAGAAAGGGGAGAGATTGGTAAGAGCCACAGTAGTCAGAGACCTCTTCAGGAGGGAGTTGTGACCTGTCATGAGCTGTAAATGCTAGATGACATTTGATGGCCACAGAGGTGAAGACACATGGAGGTAGCAAAAACCTAGATCTGTGTTTATAATGAAGAATAATCAGTTAAAGTGGAGCCAGGCCATCGAATAAGGAATTTCTGTGTGTATTTAAAAGGAGTAACAAGGCGGGGGGGCGTGGGGGTCTGGGAGGCTCAGTAGGTTAAAGCCTCTGCCTTCAGCTCAGGTCATGATTCCAGGGTCCTGGGATCGAGCCCCTCATCGGGCTCTCTGCTCAGCATGGAGCCTGCTTCCCTTTCCCTCTCTCTGCCTGCATCTCTGCCTACTTGTGATCTCTGTCTGTCAAATAAATAAATAAAATCTTTAAAAATAAATTAAATAAATAAATAAGTAAAAGGAGTGACAAGGGGCACCTGGGTGGCTCAGTTGTTAAGCGTCTGCCTTTGGCTCAGGTCGTGAACCCGAGGTCTTGGGATCGAGCCCCGCATTGGGCTCCCTGCTCAGTGGGAAACCTGCTTCTCCCTCTCCCACTCCCCCTCCTTGTGTTCCTCAGTCTATTTCTCTCTCTCTGTCAAATAAAATCTTTAAAAAATAAAAAATAAAATGAGTGACAATACATTTTTTTTTAGAATATTTAATCTAGTGAGCGCGTATTGTTACTAGGGAGAAAGGCATTTGGGAGAACCACCAGTAAAGATACCATTGTATTAATGCAGATATGAATTGATTTGTGTTTGGGTAACAACAGCAGAAAATATTAATAGATTTCCCATATACCAAAAGGAAAACTTGAACTAGGATCCCTTAACAGATTGGGTTAAGGAGTGCTGGGAGGAAACATTACAACTGGGTGTCACCTAAGAGGGTTAAAACATCTTGAGTTGCACTGTTATTATCATATAGCCTGATCATATCAAAATTATTCAGTTGTTGGGCAGAGGGAATGAGAGTATGGAGAATGCAAGTAGAACAATATTTGATACGATTTTATGATAGCTTAAGGAACTTACTGCAAAAGTAAAAATCAGCTTACCAGTGACATTCAGAGGCAAAGCTGAGGACTGAAGGTTTTTTTTAAAGATTTATGTATTTATTAGAGTGGTGGGGAGCAGCAGAGGGATAGGGAGAGAGAGAGAGTCTTAAGCAGACTCCACACTGAGTGTGGTGCTGGAGGCAGGGCTGGATCTCACGACCCTGAGATCAAGACCTGAGCCAAAAGCAAGAGTTGGGTGCTTAACCGACTGAGCCATCCAGGTGCCCCGACAGTTTGAAGTATTAATAAAACTTTGCGAGGGATAAAAAGAGGAGCTAAAAAGAATACAACATGGTTTTATTTCAGGGGAAAGGGAGATGAAAGAGAGACCCACTAATAAATGAGAGGGTATGAACCCAAAAAATCTCATCATTAACTGAAGAATTAAACACATTTTTAAAGCTGACTTCACATGAGGAATGAACTAGCTAAAATTAGATAAAAAGTATAAAATAATTTGTTAAATGGGAGTGACATTGCTCTAGCAATGTCTAAAGCAAATAACTCAAGAAACATTGTGCCTCTTAACCTATAAATGATACTAAGTGAACAGCCTTCTTAGTGAATGAAGGTAATTTTCAAATATATTTTTGATCCCCGATATATTTTATTCCATTAACTTGAGAATTAAAGAAAGGAAAAGAAAAATTATGAGAGCAAAAAGCATATTTGGATTTTATTTGTTGATACATTGTCCAGTTAGTCTGTCATAAGTTTTTAGTGAAAGCAATGGAATAAATGTAGAAAGTAAATGTTTCCAAGGCTATGGACTACAGAGCTGACAAGAAATAAGCAATATTTGCATGTCCAAAATATATATGCTGTCTAGAAATTAATAGCTTTTGGAATGAAGTTTTTCATTAACGAAAGGGTAAGAACTTGTCACAGTTCCTGTCTTCGTTCTGCTGCACGTGGGTTATCCCCGGGCTTCGGTGACACGTGCTGAAACCTGCTGGTCTTGATCTCAGCTCGTGGAGCCTCTCAGCCCAGCACCCCTCATTTGTGCTCTGTAGTGACTTACTGGCACACAACCTTCTTGGATCATGCTTCCTTTAAGACTTCAGATTCTGGGGGCGCCTGGGTGGCTCAGTGGGTTAAAGCCTCTGCCTTCGGCTCAGGTCATGATCCCAGAGTCCTGGAATCGAGCCCCGCATCGGGCTCTCTACTTGGCAGGGAGCTTCCCTTCTTCTCTCTCTGCCTGCCTCTCTGCCTACTTGTGATCTCTGTCAAATAAATAAATAAAATCTTCAAAAAAAAAAAGACTTCAGATTCTGAAATTTCTCTAGATCATTCATGCTTAACAGTTCCCACTCCTCGGTCCTGACCCTACACTTCCTGCCTTAGCCTGCCTCCCAGCTCAACGTGAAGCCCGGCAGGAAATGCTTCAGTTAGCCTCACGGACCAGGCGCGGGAGGGCGCCGCCAGGACCCAAACTGGATCTTCAGTGCACAGAGCTCCGTCGGTTTCTCTGTGTGGGGGGCCTTTTTGCTAGAGGACGACACCATTCTTTCTCCCAGAGATAACTGTGTCCTCACTCTCATCAAGGGCTTATTTTTAATCTACCCCACCCCCCACACTCAAATTGAGAGGTAACTTAAGTCTTACCATATTCATATCTCCATCCCTTTCGTTAGTTTTTTGTTTTTATGCATTTATTCATTCAAAAAATGTTTACTGTCTACCTGTAATACACCAGGCAGCAAAATTTTCGTGCTCTATCAGAAAGTACCTCTTTATTCACATACAATATTCAAGATGCAAACGTCTAAGAAAGAGGCAGTCTTTAGGTTACTAATCGGACCATCTAGAAATGCCTAGGTTCTCTCTGTGAGGCCTCCTTGTCAGCTTTCTAAGTTTGTCAGCTTTCTAAACTTCCTGGGATAAGGAACTCAAGGATTGTCAAAGCTGTTGTTCTGGGACGCCTGAGTGGCTGTCAGTTGAGCCACTGACCTTCATTCAGCTCAGGTCATGATCTCAGGGTCCTGGGATCGAGCCCCACATTAACTCTCTGTTCAGCAAGGAGTCTACTTCTCCCTCTGTCCTTCCCCCCTGCTCGTGCTCACGCTGTCTCTCTTTCTCTGAAATAAATAGATTTTTAAAATTTTTTTAAAAAGCAGTTGTTTTATGTTTGGAAGCATTTTTCTATTAGAAAATTAAGTATCTGATTCCTTGGAATTTTCTCATACTCTTCCAAGTTCTGCAGTGTAGCCATGTAGAAGCAAACATAATTCTTCTGTTTTCAGTTACTTTCTCTTTCATGCCTAACATAACATAATTTAAAATTACTGTACTATCCCCCTGAAACCTTTCTCAAACTTTTTATATATGCCTTTCACAACATTTTTCACCCCAAATCAATACTACTAACACTGCAGGAATCATCCGATCTAAACAGAATAGCACTGTATTTTATTTTTTTATTGTATTTTACTTTTATTTATTAATTTTTTGCTGTATAACATATTATCACAAATTCAGCAGCCTAAACCACTACCTGTTTATTATTTCACGGTCTCCACAGGTCAGGAGCTGGGGCATGGCTCATTTGGGTCTTCTGTTCTGGTTCCCACAAGGCCACATTCAGCGTGCTAGCCGTGATGTGTTTTCTTTTTTTTTTTTTTTTCTTTTTTTTTTTAAAGATTATTTATATATTTGACAGAAATCACAAGTAGGCAGAGAGGCAGACAGAGAGAGCGGAGGAAGCAGGCTCCCTGCCAAGCAGAGAGCCCGATGTGGGACTCGATCCCAGGACCCTGAGATCATGACCTGAGCCAAAGGCAGAGGCTCAACCCCCTGAGCCACCCAGGCGCCCCCCGTGATGTGTTTTCATCTGGAACTTGGTGTTGTCTTCCAGATTCATTCAGGTTATGGCCAGAATTCAGTTACTTGCGGTTGTAGGACTGAGGCCCCCACCCTTAGCGGGAGGCCATCCCTCTCCATAGGCAGTTTATAGCCTGGTCAGCTTGGCTGTTTGCTTTAAGGCCAGCTCTTTCCAGGCCATCTCTGCCCTCCCTTATGGAAGTAGTCTTCCCTCAGATCCGCAGGTCCTACTCATGCCCAAGGGGAAGGGATGATACAAGGGCATGCGTCATCGGGGGTCATCCTAAAGTTCCGCCTGCCACAGGCACAGTCGCTTTCCTCATTTTAACATTGTCCAGCTAATAAATTTTAAATAGTATTTGTTTTTGAGTAGCTACATCAAACTGACGGACCTTGTTCCTGCCGAAGACCCAGGTCTTCAGTGTATGCTTCTCCTGAGATACTTCCTCCAAACTGTGGTTCATGACTATTTGGCCCTTAGTACAGAATCTTATATTTATCTCTGTCAGATTTCATCCTGTCAGATTCAACTCATCTGGCCTGTCAACATTTGAAACCTGTTTCTCTCACCCAGTATACTTATAATTATATCTTAACCTCGAATGAGTTTCTAAAACTTTAGCTTCAGAATTCTAAATTTCCAGCAAATACTGCTAGTTTTCAGGGAGCTGCTACAGGCCAGACTGGTGTATTGTGAAATAATGTAACTTGGAAAAATTCAAGGTGTTTTATTTTTCCATTGTAATGGTAGTACCTGCTCGTAGAATATACAGAAAAATAAAACAAAATAACTGCATAGATGTATATTTACTGTTTATAATGTAGATTTTTAAAAATATGTTTTCAAAAATACCATATTTTCTTGTTTCACATAGTGGAGAGCTTCTGTAAAAAACATTCTTGATTCTTCCATTTTATACTAATATTGTGATGATTTTCTAAGTTATAAATACTTTATGACCATTTTTTTTAAGATTTTTTATTTATTTATGTGACAGACAGAGATCACAAGTAGGCAGAGAGGCAGGCAGAGAGAGAGGAAGGGAAGCAGGCTCCCTGCTGAGCAGAGAACCCGACGCGAGGCTCGATCCCAGGACCCTGAGACCATGACCCGAGCCGAAGGCAGAGGCTTAACCCACTGAGCCACCCAGGCGCCCCCTTTATGACCATTTTTAATTGCTGCATAATTTGCTCAACAAGTGTATTATTAACTTTTTCTATATTGGGGGGCATTAAATTACTAAGTTGTTCGCAGTTTCTTGCTATTCTAGGTAATACTAGAATAAACTTTTTTTTTTCACAAAGCTTTTAAAATATTTGAAGTATTTTTTAAGATAGATTCTAGAAATACTAAACCAGAGGCAGTGAACATTTTCTGAGTGTTGTACTTATTTATATTCTCACCAACAACAAATGAAATGCTATTTCATAGCACCTTCTATGGATGGGGAACTGTTTTGTGGATGTAGCTGACTATGAAAATTTTCATTGTGAAAGTAACGAGTAAGTGTAACCAGAAATAATTATTTCTGGGATTTCTCTGTTATTGTCTGATTATTTACCATACAAGGGGTTTAGAATAGAGTGGATTGAGGTATATTGAGTTTTTAACTGTATAGTATTAAACAATAACACAGTAACCAAAACACCTTTCAGAAAAATCAGCTTGGGGGGCGCCTGGGTGGCTCAGTGGGTTGAGCCTCTGCCTTCGGCTCAGATCATGGTCTCAGGGTCCTGGGATCAAGCCTCACATTGGAATCTCTGCTCAGCAGGGAGCCTGCTCTGCCTCCCCCACCCCCCACCCCCTACCCCTCACCCCTGTCTGCCTCTCTGCCTACTTCTGATCTCTCTCTCTCTGTCAAATAAATGGATAAAATCTTTAAAAAAAAAAAAAAAAGAAAAATCAGCCTGGGTCTGATATCTTATGTACCTTATGTATGCTAGATCAGCTTAGAAAGCTAATTTTTAAAAATAAGCTAAAATAAGCTACAGCTTCCCAAAATATGAATACTTGAACAAGAACAACAACCAGCTGAGGAGAAGTAGAGTGTATAGTCCTGAGCGTAAGACTTTTCACTCTCTGAATGTGATCTACGGTCTGGCTGAGAGGAATTACACAAACATGCCATGTGTGAGGCTATAACCTTGGTTACCTATTGTCTTTAACCTGCAAAAGGAAAAAAATTAACCACTAGTCTTCTTACTTGTATTTATTTTTATTGATTCCCCTTTCTCCTTGTCAGTATATTTGAGAAAACATGGATTTTGATGTCAGAAGAGCCTGGGGACCTTGGGCGAGTTCTATATAATCTCTCTGAGCCTTATTTTACTGAGCTTGGAAATGGGAATAATAATGTTTAAGTAATAGGGCTGTTGTGAGGGACTGAAAGAAATGTTTGTCTAGCTTTCAGCGTCTGATAGGTATCAGCCAGTGTTTGTTCCTTTTTCTTTCTTTACTCTAATAAACCCATAACTATCTAGCACCCTTTGGAAAGTTAAACACTTTAGATTAGTATTGGTTTCAAAAAGCTGAAAAGTTACCTTCTGTTTTTTATTTTTTTAGCTGGTTTTCTAGAAAATCTTTTTTCGGACATATTCTGTAGCTTACAGCGTCCTCTTAAATTGTTGTGCTCTACCATGGGTATTTATAGATAGTGTGAAGCATAGGGCTAAAAAGCTTCTTTTTCTCTCTTGAGATTGCTAAAATCTACTGGTTGGCACACAGCCCAGCCCACTTTATGGCTGGCTGTTCTCTGTGGTCTAAAATGTCTGCAACTTGCCACCCCTTTCACAGCTTCTCATTTCTGCTGGCTGCCACTGCTGCTGCCCCCATTCTTTCTCTTAATTACCATTAGGCTCTGCTGGCCCTCTTACCATTTCTCTTCTCCTTGTTCTCCTTCACTTTTCACTTTCCAGGTCTCTTACTTTTCGTGTTGCATCTCATAATTGTAGGCAAATTAGCCTTTCATTGCTTTCTCAAACTAGGTAGAAGAATCCTTCTATCCAGGGAGCCAGCTGGTCACAACATGTTTAATGTAGTCCTTCTCAGCATTTTTCCTCTGTACTGTGGGCCCCATTTCAGGTACTTGCGAGTGCTAGAGAGCAAGCCCTTGGATCAGTGACCTAGAACTATATTTGGTTTTCTTACAAGTCGTTATTTTTCTTTAGTCTTATTTAACTTTAACTTTATGCAGAGTTCTCTGCTAGATATGAAGGATGATGGTAATGGGGGTCTCGTAAGTTAAAGTATGCCAGGGTCCTTACCTTCAAAAGAGCAGGGGACCACATATTCACAAATAATATAAGATAAAGGGGGGATCAGAGAGAGTTTTAGTTAAGGATTGGGAAGGCTCGGGGTTCTAGCGAAAGTTCTAAAGGAGAGTAGCTGCCTTGGAGTCCAGTCTCAAGGTGGTGGGTGATAGTTTCAAGTCCCTTCAAGAGTCAGAACAGAAACAGACCAGATGGAGGGGAGCTTTGATGATTCTCTCCCACTTTAAAGGTAATGGTAGAGAATCAGTTCATGGGAATGTGGACTTATTTTTGAGAGTCTGGGTCTTTAGATTTCTTGTATTATTTTGTCATTCATTTGTATTCCTTATGAATTTTTATAATTGATTTGGAAACAGAAAGAACATGGGGGTATAGTGGAGGAATTGCACATTTCTATGCTTTTGTAGTCTGGATTTTACAAAAATAGCATGGCTGAATTTTTCTGTACTCCAACTTTACTATGTGATTTTGTTTATTTTAATTCAGCTGAGTATTTTTATTTTACTCTAATGTATAATCTTTTACAGAGATTTCAAATATATAACCAATTTTAATTTATTGGAATTGTTTTTGCTACTGTTTATAACAACTCCATATTTATTAAATTTGAACATTTCTTTTAAGCTAAAACAGAAAGGAAAGGCATAAATAACCATGACAAACAACCCTTTTCTGGTGTGGCCATTTGAAATGAAACAACCAAAAAATTTAATCAACTTAAATTTTAAAAAATTAGCTGATATAAGTTGTAAACCAGATGAGTAAAAGCTTTCACTTACTCATTCTTGACATTCAATTCCATTTATTCTTTGTAATATATTTTAAAACAGAATGTTTATAAAGCCTAAGGTTTGGTTTCCTATATCCTATTTTGAAGTTACCAAGAAAAAAATGTTTGGAATCATATTCTTGCTTCAATACAAATACCACTTAAACACACAAAGAGGAATAGTAGAGGTAAAGATTTTATAAATATAAGGTAATGTGTTTTATTAAAGCATCATAATCATAATAGTAAGAGTATTATAATATAGTTGATTTAAAGTGATTATTAACTATGATTAAAAACTGAATAGGCTTTATATTAGTCATTCATTACCATCAAGTTCATTGATTGAACCTTTCCTAAGTGCTTTTAATGTACTAGGCATACAAAAGGTGAATAAAAGAAGAATTTGCATTTGGGTCCCTAAAGACTGATTTGATTAGCATGTAATTTAAAATAATCGTCTTTGTTTCAGCCAGAAACCTATTCTTTAGACATATCGAGGTACTTAGACATACAAACAACTCAGAATTGAGGAAAATTCTTGATGTCTTTTTAAAGCCTATTCCTTTTTCTAGTACTCTTGGAAGACAGGAAAGATAATAGAAGACAAGCTGGTTGTCCTCCTGTCTTTCTGTTCCCAACTTGCCAGTCAGTTCTGTGATTGGAGTCATGGTTCTTATGTTCATGTCCCTGTTCTAATTGATTTCTAGGTGGACATGCTCTAAGTCGAAAGATCAAAAAATCTCAACATTTTACATTAAACACGGAACACTTCAGCCCACACCATGTGAACTCAAAAGCCCTGAATTAGACATGGTGATCTGAGGAACATAGCAAACCAGAAATAGATGGGAGATAACCCTATCATGCTCGTAATTGTGAAGAGCCATTTTATAAGTAGCCATGGTTTTAATTGGTTTGATAAAGATTTTATTTATTTGAGAGAGACAGAGAGCAAGAGACAGAGAACATGAGCAGGGTAAGGGGCAGAGGGAGAAACAGGTTCCAGTGAGCAGGGAGCCCGACGCAGGGCTCAATCCCAGGACCCTGAGATCATGACCCCAGCCAAAAGCAGACGTTTAACTGATTCAGCCACCCAGGCGCCCTGGAAAGAGCTTTGGAAATGGTTTTTATTGGAAAGAGCTAAGTAGTTATCACTGAAAAATGTTTGTAAACATATAGATGGCATTCAGGTTCAGAGAAAATACAAATGAATAGTAACATTTTCTTGTTTTAAAATTAATAACAATAGACGTAATACATTTCATAAAGATGTAAGTAAGTATAAAGAAAAAGATTTTCGTCATCTTTAGTTTCAACCTTGAGATAATCCTTTATCACTTTTTTTTTAAAGATTTTATTTATTTATTTGACAGAGAGATCACAAGTAGGCAGAAAGACAGGTAGAGAGAGAAAGAGGAGGAAGCAGGCTCCCTGCTGAGCAGAGAGCCCGATGCAGGGCTCGATCCCAGGACCCTGGGATCATGACCTGAGCCGAAGGCAGAGGCTTTAACCCACTGAGCCACCCAGGCGCCCCCCTTTATCACTTTTGATGCTTTCCTTGTCTTTTTTTTCTATAGGTAGGTAACACATTTCAAAAATAAAAATGGGATCATCCTGACCATAGTTTTTAACCAACTTTATTTATCATGAATATCTTTTCTTATCCGTAGATGGGTGCCTAGTATCCTGTCACGCAGGTGTATCAGACTGTATCCAGGCCACTGGTAGGATGCTCGGGTGGTTCTTTCTTGCAGTGTATTAGCAAGAATGCAAACTCCATGAGCACAGACTATAACTGGCTTATGTATCATTGTGGCCCTCACGTAGAGGCTTTCCGAAAGTAGGTGTTTAATTCTCCTACCCTTCCTTGTCTGTACCTGTGCAGCTAAACATGCCAGGAGGAAAATACACAGCTGCGCCGTCCTCAGTTAGGACCATTAATGTCCAGTGCTGCCCAGCATTCACACTACGTTTCCTTACCGCATTAACTCTTCCACTCCACTAGATAACTCCCGGTAACTCTTCTCTCCTGAAAATCCAAACACGTCCTTCCTCATCCTCATTTCTGCTGATGACGTTTCTTCCCATTTAACTGAGGAAACACGAGTCACTTTAAAAGAACTTCCGCAAGTTCTCACTGTCCTCCCTGCATCTGTGCTTAAGTATATCTCCTACCTTCCTGTGAGCATGTATGAACCGAATAGACCTCCATCCCTTCTGTGAGTGTGTATGAACTATCTGTGGTCCAAAAGCCAGCCCCTCTCTCTCTTTTTTTTTTTAATATTTTATTTATTTATTTGACACAGAGAGAGAGAGAGAGCAGGAGGGGGAGGGGGAGAGGGAGAAGCCAACTCCCCACTGAGCAGGGAGCCCGATGCAGGGCTTGATCCCAGGACTCTGAGATCATGACCTGAGCTGAAGGCAGAAGCTTAACGACTGAGCCACCCAGGCGCTCCAGCCAGCCCCTCTCTCTCTCATGTACAATCCCATCCTACTCCTACTCAAGGATCTTACTCCACATAATCCTTTTTTGCATTATCAGTCTTCCCCCTTCTCTATGTTCCATAAGTTCCATGAGCATACAAATATGCTACTGTCTGTGCCCATTTAACTGTCCAACTACCACCCCATTTCATTCTTTATGGCAAAATTCCATGAAAGAGTTGTTTATGCTCCACCTTCTCCTTTCTCATTCTCTCTTGGACCCAGTTGAAGTAGGTGTTCATTTCCACCCTTCTTCCAGTTCCTAACAGTAAAACCACTAACCTTCGCTTGGTTAAATCCAATGATCACTTTTAAGTTCTTATCATACCTGACCTATCAGCAGCATTTGGCACAATTGTTTACTCCTTCTCGAAATACTTTATATTCTCTTAGGTTTCAGGACATTACACTCATCTGATTTTCTAACTACCTTATTGGACTTCTCAGTTCCTTTGGCTTATTCCTCTCAATAGTTCCTTTTCAGTTCCTTTGGTTTCCCCTTTTCCTGTCCTCTTGTTTTGGGAGTCTCTAGAGCTCAAACTTCGGTTCTCTTTTTTTCTCTATACCCAGTTCTTTAGTGATCTCATCTAGTCTCTGGGCTCTAAGTATATCCTCACGAGTCTCAAATTTGTATCTCCATCCCATACCTCTTTCCTTCAGACCATATCTCTAACTGCCTACATGACATCTATCTTAGATGTCTGATAGACATCCCACACTTAATCTGTCCCAAACCAGACTCCTGATCTTACCCATGAAACCTCCTTTACCCCAAGTCTTTCCCGTCTTACTTAATGGCAGTTACATTGGCAATTATATCCTTGTTGCTCAGGCCAAATTCTTGATGGAATCCTTAACTTCTCTCTTTTCTTGACACTATCTGTCAGCAAATCCTATCCCTTCTAGCTTCATAATATGACCTGAATCTGACCACTTCTCACCTTGCCTTCTGCTTGCACTTTGGCCCAAGTCCCCATCATTTCTTACCCAGATGGTTAAAATACGCTTCCTGTCTGGTGTTCCCGTTTCCCTTCAGTCTCGTCTTCACCCAGCATCCGGGGTAATTCTTGTAGCCGATAAGTGAAGTCAAGTCACTCCTCTGCTTAAAACCCTCCAGTGACCTCTCATGGAATTCATAAATAAAGCCAGAATCCTTATAATGGCCTACAAGGCCCTATGCCATCTGGCCCTCTGTTACTTCTCACTGATCTATTACTATTTCCAATTACTGATCTAACTTGCTCACTTTGCTGCTGTCACACACTGGCCCCATTTTAGTTTCTGAAACATGCCAGCATATGACCTTTTTGGGGATTTGTATTTGCTCATCTTGCTCCCTCTGTTGCTTTCCCGGATACTCATACAGCTTGTTCCCTCACCATTTTCAGGTTTTTCACTCCTCCCACCCCCATAATTTTTCCAGGAAGGTCTGTGCTGACTACCTTATTTTAAGCTGAAACCTATTCTACCGTGCCTTCAGCATCCTCTATCCCTTCCTGCTTTATTTTTCTCTATATTGTGTATTATAATCCAACATATTACGTGTTTTACTTCCTTAGTTTCTGTATACCCCCTCCTCCAGAACTAGGGTGGAGATTTTTGTCTGTTTTTATTCCTCGGACTTAGAACAATGCCTGGCACATAATAGGTACTCAGTAAATATTGTTAATGCGTGGCACATAATAGGTACTCAGTAAATATTTGTTAATGAATGAATGTAAGCAGCAACATCCTTGACAGATAAATATTTGTGCAAATCCATGATTCATTTATTCATTCACTCGGTAAAATGTTTGAGTGCTTACTGTGTCCCAGATACTGTCCTAGGGATATAACAGTCAAAAGGTCAGACAAGAGTCCTATCCTTATGGAGCCCATAATCAAATAAAGATGACAGATAAATGCGTTTTTAAACTATAAATTGTAATAAGTGCTATGAAAGAAACAACCAGAGAATTGAACTGAAGAATAACAGTAGGAGGTGACCTCTTTGAAGCAAGTAGTGAAGGAAAACTTTTCCTCTACATGATGAAAGAGAAGCTAGGACTTGAAGGATGTCGAAGGCTCCAGCCACGTGGAGAGCAGGAGGAACATCGTGTATGAGATCAGGTTAGAAAGTTAGGGGTAAATTATGCAGGGTTTCCTAGGCCCCATGGTTCCCAAAATAGGAAATGGGAACCCCTAGGAGTCCTGATCTTTTCAAAACTATTTTCGTAACAACAGTAAGACACTAATTGCCCTTTTTTATACTCATTCACTCCTGTGTATGCAGCGACATTTTCCAGAGGCCTCATGACACGGCATCACAACAGATTGAATGCTGAATGAGATACAAATATCCGGTTATTTTCTGTTTAGCCAGGCATTAAGGAGATTTGCAAAAATGTAAAACAATGTCAGTCTTCCCACTATGTTTTCTTCTCCTTTGGAAAATATATTTGCATTTAAAAAATTAAGTTACTTCTGGGGCACCCGGGTGGCTCAGTCAGTTAAGCGTCCAACTCTTGATTTCAGCTCAGGTCGTGATCTCAGGGTCTTGAGATTCTCTCTCTCCCTCTATACCTCCCCCTACCTGCTTGTATTCTCTCTCTCTAAAAATTAAAAACAAATAAAATTTTAAAATTAAGTTACTTCTAGGTAATAGGTAATGATTTTTAAATTTCTCAACTTTAATTTCTAATATGGCAAATATTGACAGATTTAAACTATATAAACAAAAACCCTTGGAGTCCTCAGTAATTTTGAAGACCAGAAAGTTTAAGAACTGTTATCCTAGGACATGGTAAGAGTTTTGCACTTTATTCTAAAAGAGCAATGGAAAACCACTGAAGGGGATTAAACCAAGGTGGCGATGTGATCTAATTTAACTTTTGAAAAGGCCACACTCTCTGCTGTGTGAGGAATAGACCGCAGTGGGTCAGCAGTGGGAGGGGCCGGGGCACAAGTATGAAGGCACTGCATTAGCCCAGGTGAGAAGGATGGGGGATTGGACTGAGGTGGAGCTAGAATTGCTAGAATTGCCGTAGGGAATTGCTGCAAACTAGGTGGCGTAGAAAAATAGCAACTAATTGTTAGTAGGGCCGTCATTCCTCTGAAATCTGTAGGGGAGAGTCCTCCCAGCAATCCCTCGCTTTCCTTGGTGTATAGATGCATAACTGCAGCCTTTTTCTGAATAAGGTCACAGTCTGGGCTACTAAGAGTTGGGATTTTAACATGCGATGGGAGGTGGGGTGGGCCACGAGGATGAAGAGAAATGAAGACGGGTGTTTTGGAAGTGGAACCAGAAGGAGTTGCTGATTGAATAGATATATAAAGATGAGGAAAAGAGAAGGCAAGGATGGACCTCACATTTCTGGCTTGAGAAGCTAGATAAACAGTAGACGCAAACAACATGCCATTTATTAACATGAACACTTGCAAATGGGACCATGTTTCTCAGGGGGTAAATTTCCAGAGATGGCATTGCTAGGCCCTCGTTTTCTTAAGTATGCTCAAGCGTTTATTCTTCTAGATATGCTTTAGGATTACTAGTATTGTTTTGGCTTTATTTAGTATTATCCTATCAGATCCTCCTGATTTAAACAACCAGATATAGTAAAATTGTAGCCCAATTCACCTAGGTATTCAGAGAATTTAGGCAAAAAGAAAATAAAAATAGGAAGGGAGAACACGTGCCCTGAAAGAAGTTCTCATGGTCAAAGTGACATAGTTAGAGTCGGCCAAGTCCTTTGAGATCCACAAAGTATTTAAAATTAAACTTCTTGATGGCCATTCTGGCTACGTGTTTAGTACCATATGGTGATATTTACTACAGTTTCCCCTGCTGGATGAAAAGTTGGCATCAGGTAAAAATGTTTAAGTTCCCTTAGTAACCTGATGACATTAAAGATGTCAGTTATATTACTAGGTAACACACATATAAAAATGACCCTCTAGGGGTGCCTGGGTGGCTCAGTCCATTAAGTGGCTGCCTTCAGCTCAGGTCATGATCCCAGGGTCCTGGGATCGAGCCCCTCATCGGGCTCCCTGCTCAGCAGAGAGGGAACTGATCTGTCTGCTTCTCTGTCTGCGGATCTGCCTGGGTGGCTCAGTGGTTCTGAGCCTCTGCTCAGAGCCTTCTGCCTTCGGCTCAGGTCATGATCTTGGGGTCCTGGGATTAAGCCATACATTGGGCTCTCTGCTCAGCAGGGAACCTGCTTCCCCCCCACCCCGTCTCTGCCTGTCTCTCTGCCTACTTGTGATCTCTGTCAGATAAATAAATAAAATCTTTAAAAAAAACGAAACTAAAACAAACAAAAAATGACCATCTGATTGTAAATTGCATCTGGGCTGGGAGGAACTGCAAAGGAGTGATAAGTATTTGATGGAGGCACTGTACTTTGGACTGTCCTGAGTTTCTTATAATCGGCATAGCCGCTGTGCAACCATAGATGCTATTGTTTCCAAGACAGTGGCTTCTATAAGACAGCAGGGCTTCTAAGTCCGGGTAGATTCCGCACCTACTTTGATGGATTTCTTCTCCTCGCATGTAAGCTGTATCTCCTTAGAGAAGAGGTAACTCCTAGATGGCTAGGCGAGCTGTCACGTGAATTATGCGAAGCCGCCATCAGACACTGCCCTGCTAGCAAGTTCTGAACGGTCTCTGTCTGAAATCCTGAATACACTGATGCCAGGTGTGCTCAGGTGTAGGAGTCTGAGCATTAAGTGAACCTAAGAGGACCACCTTGTGGGTGCAGCAGATATGTCGTCCATCCCCTTCTCTCAGCTGCTCCCTCGCGCTCTGCCTCTTTGCCTCCCGTCTGTCTCTCTAGCAGTTTCCCTAGCAGGTTGAAGCCAGAGCAGTCATCTCAGCTTCAGTTCCAAAAACAGACGTGTTCTCAAGAACATTTGTGTAGTTGTGAATCCGTGCATTTGCCTTACAAGGGATGAGTAATCAGTATACCCTGCCTTTGCTTGTTCTCCTTTCAGTCATTTTCTTGTCACATTCCGCCATTGTGTGGAGGATTCGATGAGTGTCCGGAGGCAGGAAGAGAGCAAGTCAGACAGTGACACCTGACTTCTCCCACGGCTCACGAACCCGGCATCCTCAGGCTCTAGTGACTTTCAAGCTCCGCCTGTGAGGTCCCTTCTGGTGACGGCGCTGGCAGCTGGTGCCAAGTGTTAAGGGGCTCCCGGTTGGTCCCCTTCTCAGCCAGAGCTTTTCTGTTTGCCTCAGTTACTTCCACTCCAGATTCCCCGCACACAGACTCCCTCAGAGTATGAAAAATACACATACGGTGAAAATCACTGCCCAAGAGAATGTAGTTGGACACTCAAGATAAAATGGAATGTACAGATGTGTGACAGAGTCTACGGCAGATCATGTAATACCGTTCCCAGTCCCGCACTCAGAGACTGCTTCCTAGTATTAGACACCACTTGAACTTACTGATCTGATCACCAACCCTCGGTGGAAGTAGAAAATGTTAGGAGTTGAGGCACATTGTCAGTAATAAAGGATATTTGATAATCCTGTGATGAGGAAAAGCTGTTTAAAAAAAAACACTAAGGTAAAAATAGGTGAAAAGCAAAAGTAGTTTGGGGTCCTTTAATGAAAGTCCAAATAGATTTCTATAGCTTCATGTCCTAAGAAGGCACCATTTATATAATATCATGTATAATAAATGATGTTTCTCCACTAATTTGGAAAGATATATGCACCCCTATGTTTACTGCAGCATTATTTACAATAGCTGTGATAGGGAAACAACCCAGGTGTCCATCGATACACAAATAGACAAAGAAGATGTGGTATATATGTGCAGTGGAATATTATTCAGCCACGAGAGAGGAGGAGATCCTGCCAGATGAGCAACAGGGATGGACCTAGAGGATGTTACACTACATGAAATAAGTCAGAGAATGATGAATGTCACCTGCAATCACTCGTGTGGAATCTAAAAAAGCAAGTGAAGAAACAAAACAGAAACAGATGCATAGATACAGAGAACAAGCTGACGGTTGCCAGAGGGGAGAGAGCTGCAGGGAATGAGTGAAATAGGTGAAGGGAATTAAGAGGTACACACTTCTGGTTTTGACATAAATCAGTCACTGGGAAGAAAAGAGCAGCATAGAGAGTAGTCAGTAATACTGTGATAGCATTGTGTGGTGACGGGACTTCATTTGTGATAAACATCTCATAATGTATATAAATACAGAAACACTCTTCTATACACCTGAAACTGATTATGTATCAACTATACTTAAGTTTCTTTAAAAATGGGAAAAAAGGATGTTTTTGTTTACTTGTATTCCCAGATGTTTACTTGCTGCCAGACATCATCGAGGGCCATCATGCATTTATGACGATAACTCTAACTCAAGAGTAGGTTCAGTTATCTTCCATGTTCTTCATGCAGAGTGATAAGAAGTAAGGTATTCTAGAAGATTTATAGGGGTGGTGTTTTTATTTTTATTTATTTTTAATTCAGTTAATTAACATATAATGTGTTGCTGGTTTCAGAGGTCGAGGTCAGTGATTCATCAGTCTTGTATCACACGCACAGCTCATTACATCACGTGCCCTCCTTAATGCCCATCACCCAGTTACCCCATCCCCTCACCTCCCTGCCCTCTAGCAATCCTCGTTTTGTTTCCTATGATTAAGAGTCTCTTATGATTTGTCTCCCCCTCTGGTTTCATCTTGTTTTATCTTTTTCTCTCTTCTACAGGTTGTATGTTCAAAGGGTAATATTCCAATTGTTTGAAAAGCCTCCTGACAGGTTTTTCACTCTGTAAAGATTCCAGTTAAATGAAGTATTACTGTACCTACTTTTTTTCTCCCAGGAAAGACAGGAGGATACCTGTCACCTTCAAATGAAGGCTTAATTCATGTATCCAGAAAAATTCTTAGAAAAATAATCATCAAATACATTTTCAATATTCTAAATTGTCAGATTACTTTTAATCATATTCTTTTATAGAGTCACAGATCTCGTAAACAGAGGTAGTACAGGGGCGCCTGGGTGGCTCAGTGGGTTAAAGCCTCTGCCTTTGGCTCAGGTCATGATCCCAGGGTCCTGGGATCGAGCCCCACATCGGGCTTTCTGCTCAGCAGGGAGCCTGCTTCCCTTCCTCTCTCTCTGCCTGCCTCTTTGCCTAATTGTGATCTCTGTCAAACAAATAAATTTTTAAAATTTTTTTTAAAAAGGTAGTATATTCCAAGCTTAGAAATATTAAAAATTACCCAAAATTAAATTACTAACTCATAATTTTTATCACTACTTCTGATTTTCACTACTGATTTTCTTGTGTGCCTCCCTTGCCATGTATTCACTTGAAATACTATTTTTAAAATAAAATTTATATTTTAAATATCAAGTTACTGGATAAGAACAGCATGTCTCATTAGACACATGGGAAAATCCATCCCTTCTATGTAGCTCTGATGATTTCAATGGTTTGTGCTGCCTTACTGCTGTATCTTTAGAACTAATATTGGTAGAGATGATAGATCAAGCCTGAATTGAATTAGAGTATCAGTATCACTATGGTCACAAAATAGAAATCTGGCGATACTCAGAATTTTCTGCTCACAGAGAACATCTAGGAAGCATGTTATTTCTGTGCCTATAAATTTACATCTTTTATTTTTAATTTTTTTATTTTTTTTAAAGATTTTATTTACTTATTTGACAGATCACAAGTAGGCAGAGAGGCAGGCAGAGAGAGAGGAGGAAATAGGCACCTGCTGAACAGAGAGCCCGACGACGTGGGGCTCCATCCCAGGACCCTGAGACCATGACCTGAGCCAAAGGCAGAGGCTTTAACCCACTGAGCCACACAGGCACCCCACATCTTTTATTTTTTATTATATTCCCTATGCTGTACTTTTCATCTCCCTGACTTTTTTTTTTTTAAACTGGAAGTTTATACCCCTTAAGCTTTCTTATCTATTTGACATGTTCCCCACCTAACTCCCTTCTGGCAATCACCAGTTCTCTGTATTTAAGAAGAGTATGGTTTTTTTGTTTGTTTGTTTTGTTTTGTTTTGTTTTTTAGATTCCACATATAAGTGAAATCATACTGCGTTTGCCTTTCTGTGATTTTTTTCACTTAACATAATACCCTCTAGGTCCATCCATGTTGTCCCAAATGGCAAGATCTCATTCTTTTTATGGCTGAATAATACTCCCTAGTATATATGTATGTATATATGCATGTATGTACATATGTATATGTCATATCTTCTTTATCCATTCATCTGTCAGTGGACACATGAGTTGCTTCCCTATAAATAATGTTCTATATAAAAAATGTTGCTTCTATAAATAATGTTGCAAAAACATAGGGGTGCACATATCTTTTCAAATTAGTGTTTTTATTTTCTTTGGGTAAATACCTAGCAGTACTATTACTGGATCTTATGATATTTCTATTTTTAATTTTTTAAGGAACCTCCATACTGTTTTCCACAGTGGCCACACCAATTTACATTCCCACCAGCAGTGCATAAGGGTTCCTTTTTCTCCAGAGCTTTGTCAACACTTGTTATTTCTTGTCTTTTTGATTCTAGCCATCCTGACAGGTGTAAAATGTTATCTTATTATGGGGTTTTAACTTTTTTTAATTTATTTTTATTATTTTATTTTATATTTTTGAGAGCAGGGCAGAGGGAGAGGGAGAGAATCTTAAGCAGACTCTTTGCTGAGTGCGGAACCTGGTGTAGGGCTCGATCTCACAACCCTGGGATTGTGATCTAAGCCGAAATCGAGAGTTGGATGCTTAACCGACTGAGCCACCCAGACACCCCTTACTGTGATTTTCGATTTGCATTTTCCTGATGATCAGTGATCTTGAGCATCTTTTTCATGTGTCTGTTGGTCATACAGGTCCTTTGTCCATTTTAATTAGATTATTTGTTTCAGGGGATTGAGTTGTATAAATTCTTAAAAACAAAACAAAACAAAAAACACTACTCTTGTTTTCCAGCAAAATGTCGGGGTTTTTTGTTTGTTTGTTTTTTAGTATAGTTGACACACAATGTTACATTAGTTTCAGGTATACAACACAGTGATTCCACTTCTCTACACTTGCCACAAGTGTAGCTACCATTTCTGTCTGCCCCCTGCAATGATATAGCAATGTCCTTGACTATATTCCCTATACTGTACCTTTTATTCCTGTCTTATTCATTCCGTGACTTTATTTTTTGGGTATTAATCCCTTATTGGATATATCATTTGCAGGTATCTTCTCCTGTTCAGTGGGTGCCACTTCATTTTATTGGTGGTTTCCTTTGCTGTGTAGAAACTTTTTATTTTGATGTAGTGCCAATAGTTTATTTTTGCTTTTGTCTCCCTTGCCTGTAGAGAAATATTGCTAAGGCTGATGTCAGAGAAATTACTTGCCTGTGTTTTCCTCTGGGAGTTGTATGGTTTCAGGTCTCCTATTTAGTTGTTTAGCCCATTTTGTTTATTTTTGAGTGTGGGATAAGAAAGTTCTTCAGTTTCACTCGTTTGCATGTAGCTGTCCAGTTTCCCCAGCACCATTTATCAAAGACTATTTGCCTCCTTTGTCATAGATTAATTGGCCACATAAGCATGAGTTTATGTCTGGGCTTTCTGTTCTGTTCTGCTGCTCTATGTGTCTGTTTTTGTGCCAGTACGATTTGGTTACTACAGCTTTGTAGTATATCTTGAAATCTGGGATTATGATACCTTCGGTCTTGTTCTTTCGCAAGATTGCTTTGGCTGTTCATGCTCTTTTGTAATTCCATATTAATTTTAGGATTATTTGTTCTCATTCTGTAAGAAAAAATGCTGTTATTACTTAAGGATAAGGATTACATTGAATCTGTAGATTGCTTTGGGTCATATGGACATTTTAACAATATTGGTTCTTCCAGTCCATGAACATGGAATATCTTCTCATTTGTTTGTGTCATCTTTAATTTTTTTCCTCAGTGTTTTATGGTTTTCAGAGTATAGATCTTTCACCTCCTTGATTAAGTTTATTCCTACGTATTTTATCCTTTTGGTACAATTATTATTCTTTTTTAAAGATTTTATTTATTTATTTGACAGAGACACAGCGAGAGAGGTAACACAAGCAGGGGGAGTGGGAGAGGGAGAAGCAGGCTTCCCGCCTGGCAGGGAGCCTGATATGGGGCTCCATCTCAGGATGCTGGGATTATGACCTGAACCAAAGGCAGACACTAAAGGATGGAGCCACCCAGGCGCCCCCTTTTGGTACAATTATTAATGAGATTGCCTTCTTAATTTCTCTTTGTGCTGCTTCATTATTAGTGTATAGAAATGCAACAGACTTACATATATTAATTTTATATCCTGCAACTTTACTGAATTCACTTATCATTTTTAGTAGTTTTGGGTAGAGTCTTTAGGTTTGTCTGTAGGTAGTGTTGTCTGCAAATAGTGACAGTTTCACATCTTCCTTACCAATTTGGATGCCTTTTATTTCTTTTTCTTGTCTGATTGCCGCAGCTAGGACTTCTAGTACTGTGTTGAATAAAATGGTGAGAGTGGACATCTTTGTCTTATTCCAGATCTTAGAGGAAAAGCTCTGTTTTTCACCATTGAATATGAAGTTAGCTGTAAATATGTTAGCTGTAAAATATGTGTATCTTGACTTAGAATACTGCTCTTAATTCAGTTTAATAAACTGCTTTTAGCAGTAGGAAAAAAAAGCAGACTCGGCCACAGAGTTTTATTTATAGGAAACAGTAGTGTTATTGGTGGCTTAATGTTAAAGGGATAAAATAAAGTTTCCAGTATGTCAGTTGTGAACAAAATATTTAATATTTTCATTAGCGAAAATATTTGGTGAATATTTGGTGAATATTCATTTGGTGAAATTAAATATATTTCTTATATTTGATAGGGTACACAGTCTGGAGACAGAAGAAAACTAAGTCCTTAAAGAAATAATCATTAATAAAATGGATATGTGATCAAAATAAAGTAAGAAAAGATAAGTGCAGAATACATGTGGGGAGAGAAATAATCTATAAATTCAAGAGAGACCAGTTTGCTGTGTACACATATAGATAAGAAAGAATTCTAGAAAGAATCTAGAAATCAAACTGAATATAGTAGTCATTTAGCACTTAGTTAACAGTCAATTGAATCTCCTGTTCATCATTGGTTAGTCCCTCATTGCATTACTGTATCTGGTATTACACGTCACACTTTAGGAATTATGTGGGGACTTTTTTTTTAATTCAGGTAAAAGAAAAAAGGTAGGTCAAGAAATTAAAGAATAAATGAATGAGGAAAGATTAAAGTAATATATTCATTCTCTCATTTCATGAACATTTATACATCACACCCCCATATGCAAGATACTGTGATAGAAACTGGGTAAAAGACATAGTACTTGCCTGCAAGAAGTTTAATGTCTTAGTGGAAGAGACAGGTAAGTACATATAGTGTGCTTTGCCCAGTAGTAGAAAAGTGCCCCCTAACCCCACCTGAGGAGTTGGGGAGGTTTCCTGAAGAAGCTGAACTATGTCTTAAAGGTTAAGGGATTTCCTTTTTCTGTAAGATTCCAGACTATTATATAATCTGAAAATTCTCCCACCACAAAACACCCAGCAATGCAGAATAAAATATAACAAGCATCCCTTTAAATGCATAGCAGAGCTTATTTAAAAAAAAAAAAAGGCAAGATAATTCTCTAGGAGCCCAAACAAACACAGCTAAGAAACAAAATTGTAAGTCTTAAAATAAAATAAAATTTTTAAAAAACCCAAAGTTTTAAAAGGAAAGTAGTAAGTTGCCCTGAAGGGGTTTGCTGGTCTCAATACCCATGACACAGAGATCTCAAAGAAAATATGATAGGTCATAATATCACCCTTTCCCAGGTATTCACAATAATTAAGCATTTATTCTTAATTACCAGGGGCACAATAGTGGCTATGCATATTACTAAGTGAATATCATATTGCCTGATAAATTCTACTTCTTTCTTAATCCTGATTTATTTGTTGCTAATTAATATGATCGCCTGCTCTCAAGAGGCAGCATTGCTAAAAGGTACTTAATGTTGTGCTATAATTAGTATATATAGGGGGTGCCTGGGTGGCTCAGTGGGTTAAAGCCTCTGCATTCGGCTCAGGTCATGATCCCGGGGTCCTGGGATAGAGCCCCGCATCCATCCGGCTGTCTGCTCAGCAGGGAGCCTGCTTCCTCCTCTCTCTCTGCCTGCCTCTCTGCCTACCTGTGATCTGTCTGTCAAATAAATAAATAAAAATCTTAAAAAAAAAAAAAATTAGTATATATAGTTAGAATATCTTGGTTTTAAAAGAATAAAAAAATGAACTGAACTATTGGAATTATCTGTGGGAACTTTTGACTTTCTTAATTTCTAGGACTTTGTGTGCTTTGAAATCACATTTCTTTATGATAATTGATCTGGTGATATTTGATAATATTACAAGCCTGGAGTTTGTGACTATTTGAAAGGGGATTAAAAAGCTACTAAGTTTTTTTAAGATTTTATTTATTGGGCACCTGGGTGACTCAGTGGGTTAAGCCTCTGCCTTCGGCTTAGGTCATGATCTCAGGGTCCTGGGATCGGGTCCCGCATCAGGCTCTCTGCTCTGCAGGGAGCCTGCTTCCTCCTCTCTCTCTGCCTGCTGCTCAGCCTACTTGTGATCTGTCAAATAAATAAATAAAAATCTGTTTGGGAAAAAAATATATTTTATTTATTTATGATAGAGAGCATGAGTGGTGGGAGGAGGGGCAGAGGGAGAAGCAGACTCCCTGCCGAGCGGGGACCCCGATGCAGGACTCAGTCCCAGGACCCCAAGATCATGACCCGAGCTGAAGAAAGCTGCTTAACTGACTGTGCCACCCAGCGCCCCAGAACCACTAACTTTTATGATAAATTCGCAGACTTCTTAGATTTGGCGATAAACTTAGAAAAAAACATTATAATACTAACCAAGATAAAGGATATACAGTGTCAGGTTTTTGTTTTTGTTTGTTTTGTTTTTTACCACTAATTGAGTGACCAGGCTGCCAAGAGGTTCCCTTTGGTTTCATATCTGCAGCCAGTTGTCCTGGGACTCTGCTGTAGCTGCTGTGATGCTCAGGTTGCCATTCAGCAACCTCCTGTTCTCCACGGTAGAGAGCTTGGCCCAACGTCACTGGAAGGCTTACAGAACTGTGTCTGATAAACCTACAGAGCTTCAGCATCGGATATATTTGCTGTAGCTTATGTACTTTCATACTTCTGTAATAATGTAGACTTCTAAACTGTGCTATTTGTTTCTTTTACAGGATAATGAAGGTCAGACAGCTTTACATTACGGTAAGATATTTCCAGATTATTAATAATCATAGTAGAAAGTTTTCTCTATTTGTTTATTTCAACTTTGTCCAACCCTATGTAGTGCTTAGAAAAATGCCTCGTCAGTTGGTACAGCCTCTGTGGAAAACAGTATGGAGGTTCCTCAACAGAGGAATAGAATTAGAATTTTAGAAATTTAGAATTTTAGAAAATTAGAATAGAAATAGAATTAGCATTTGATCCAGTAATTCTAGTACTGTATATTTACCCAAAGAAAATGAAAACAATAATTCAAAAAGATATGCATCCCTATATGTATTGCAGCATTATTTATAATACCCAAAATACAGAAGCAACCCAAGTGTCCATTGTTAGGTAAATGAATGAAGAAGATGTGGTATATATGTGTATTATGTATACACACACATACACACTAGGAAATACTACTCAGCCACAAAAGAGGAATGAAATCTTGCTATCTACAATGACATGGGAAAACTACAGGGTGTAATGCTAAGTGAAATAAGTCAGTCAGAGGAAGACAAATGCCATATGATTTTGCTCATTTAAGAAACTAAGAACTTAAGAAACAAATGAACAAAGAAAAAAAGAGACAAACAGACTCCCGTACAGAGAACAGGGGCACCTGGGTCCCTCAGTCGATCAAGTCTCAGACTCTTGATCTCAGCTCAGGTCTTGATCGCAGGGTCGTGAGTTCAAGCCCCATGTTGGACTCCATGCTAGGCTTGGAACCTGCTTTAAAAAATAACAACAGCAGGGAACAAACTGGTGGTTGCCAGAGGGGAGGTGGGGATGTTGTGGGAGTTGGTGAAATGGGTAAAAGAGATTAAGGCTATACTTACCTTGATGAACACTGAGAAATGTATAGTATTGTTGAACTATCATATTGTATATCTGAAACTAGTATAACACTGTTATTAATTATACTTGAATTTTAAGAAATAATATAAAAACAAATTTAAAAAGGAAAATGGTCACTAGGAGAAATACACTAATTTTTTGTTTAAAAATATATATTAATAACTTCTAAAGTTGGAGATTCATTAAAATTCTTAAGGGAACATTCGTAGTAAATTGAGCCTTTCTATACCATCAACAGAAATGGAGGTTTCTCCAGTCCCCCTTTGAAAATTCATTATTTCATTCTTGGTACTGTCAGTGACAACTGAGGTGCTAATTATCATCACTGTAGGAGCTCCAGTTTCTCCTACAAGAGATACTTTCTTGATGTAATTGAAGTGAAGAAAAATAGATTTGATTTTTTAACTCATTTCACTTACTGATTAGCTTAGCTGAGTAATCTTCACTTAACTTACCTATAAAATAGAAGATAATCTGTAAAATGGACATAATGTGGCTCTTACAGAGTACTGGGTAGATTCAGTGAGGTGTAAGATATTGAGGTATTTTGTAAATAAAGCACTAGGTAAAATATCCTTACTTTTATTCTATTTGGGCGTGAATATGGTTGAGTAAAAGACAACCATCAATATTTAAATCAGATTAAGGATCAACCACCTTCAGACTTTGGGAAACAGAATAAATACATTAGGCTCTTTTGCCAGTTTTGCCCATCCTAGACCACTATTCAGTAGTAAATGACCGAGGTGCCCCTGGACATTTTTGTTCACTGCTTGTTAGCATTTGCTTGGGTGTCAGAAACCTCACTAGGTTGTCTAGGAGTCTAAACTATTTTGCTAATAACTGTATTTGTCAGCCTAATAATGAAGATGGAATATCACCAAATGCATGGCCCAACTTATCTCTGAGTTTAGCTAGTATAACCTGGGTACCAAAACCAGCACAGTCTCACATTTGAACATATATATGAAAATCCTAAATAAAATATTAGCAAATGAAATCCATCGTATTTTTTTAAAGATATGACCAAGTTGAATTTATTCTGGGAATTCAAAGATGATTTAACAGTTTAAACATTTATTAATGTAGTTTGCCACAACAAATTTGTTGAAAACCATTTGGTCAAATCAGATGCAAAGGGGTGCCTGGGGGGCTCAGTGGGTTAAGCCTTTGCTCAGGTCATGATCTCAGGGTTTTGGGATGGACGGGCTTTCTGCTCAGCGGGGAGCCTGCTTCCTCCTCTCTCTCCTCTTGTCTCTCTGCCTACTTGTGATCTCTTTCTCTATCAAATAAATAAATAAAATCAGATGCAGAAAAAGCAATTGGGGAACTTCAGTACAGAATGCAATATAAAGAAGCAATACACAAAAGTGATTAAGACCCCAGGCTCTTAAGCCAGACTTGTGGATTCAAACTCTAGTTCTGCTACTGAACTTGGACAGATTATTTAATAACTTCAGTGCATCTGTTTACTTATGGTGAGATAGGAGTAATAATAATAACCTCAGAGATATACTATAAACATATAATGGGCTAATCTGTGTGAAGTGCTTAGGACAATGTCCAGCACCTTGTAGGTACTCAGTAAATGTTAGCTAATATGATTGTTTTGATAAAAACTCATAATACACTAGAAATGCAAGGAAACGTCCGTGGCCTGATTATATATCAAAAAGTAGAACATAAATATAAAGAGCTAAGTCCTGGGCAAGTGCAGTCAGGAGATGGAGGCTCCCTTAATCTGTCCAGCATCCCCTCATGAAACGGAGGCTTGGATGTGGTACACTGACAGTACTGAGGCCCTGATCACCCTTGCCTTGGCTCGCAAGGTGTAATGGCTCCGTGCTGCAAGAGGCAAACCAGGCTGCCCCGACACTGCCACCAAGCACCAACTCCTAGAGCAGGGGGAGGAAGGGTGTCACTCAAAGAGAAGCTTGCTGCTGTCCCCACTCCCAGCTCTAGAATCTGGCTCAGAGATTTTGCCTAGGGGGAGAAGCACACTATAAAACAGCTCCTAATCTCTTCCCAAAGGAACTGACCTCATTTGCTGTAGAGCCTGGAGAAGTTCAAGGCTAAGGGTAGTCTCAAGAGTAGTGGAGAGCATAGGAGAACACTACATCCGGGAGGAGCCTTCATCAGTACGAACAAGTACCAAACACAGAGCTCTAAAGAAGCCACAATTTGGGTTGGTTTGTAGGATAATTTGTGCCCCAGTTGAGTGGTTTCCTTTGAGCACTTTCAATATGTTATTCCACTGTGTTCTGACCTTGAATATCTGTTTATGGAAACAGAAGGAATCTATATCTAGCAAAGCTGCCTTTCAAAAATGAAAATGTATTAAAGTCTTTCCCAGATAACAAAAACTGAGAGAGTTTGTTGCTGACAGACCTATCTGACATGAAGTACTAAAGGAAAATATTCCACTAAAAGCAAATGACCCAAAAAGTAATTCAAATCCATATGAAAAAATAAAGAGCACTCATAAATACAACTATATAGTTAGAAAAAAAACAGTATAAATACACACTTTTTTCCTCCTTTCTTGCTTTAACTGATTTTAAAAAGTGATGTCTAAAGTAATATGTATATAATGTATTATTAGGCCCATAACATATACAAGTATAATATATTTGCCAATAACTGCCCAAAGGAGATGGATGAGAACAAAGCAACAGTGGGTTAAGGAAGTAACTACAGATGTTAAAGTAATTGTAATAATGTCTTGTTGGATTTGTTACATTAATAGATGAAACAGGTATAACAACACTACCACCAAAAGAGGGAAAGTGGAATAGAGATATATGGGAGTAATGTTTCTACATATCACTGTATAAATCTGAAGCTGGACTTAAACCACTTATGCAGTAAACCCTAGAGCAACCACTAAAGAAAAAACTCAAAACAGACATTTCAAAAATAATAGTTGGAGATTCCCCACCCTACTTTCAGTAATGGATAGAACAGCTAAACAGAAGGTGAACAAGGAAATGGAAGACCTGAACAACGCTATAAACCAACCAGATCTAACAGACTTGTAAGAAACACTCCATCCAACAACAGAATATATATTCTTTTCAAGTGCACATAGAGCATTCTTCAGGATATGCAATCTGAAGGCCATGAAACAACTCAATAAATTTAAAAGAATAGAAATAGTACAGTGTATGTTCTCCAGGCACAGTGGAATGACATTAGATGTCAAGACATGGAAACTCACAAATATGAGGAAACTCATCAACACACTCTTAAATAACAAGTGGGTCAAGGAGGAGGAAATAAAGAGAAATCAGAAAATACTTTAAGATGAATGAAAATGAAGATAATACATGCCAAAACTTACGGAGTGCAGCTAAAGCAGTGCTTGCAGAGAAATTTATAGCTGTAAATGCCTATGTTAAGAAAGAAGAAAAATCTTGAATTAGTAACTAACTTAATCTTCCACTTTAAGACACTAGAGAAGAAGAGCAAACAAAGCCTAAAGAAAGCAGAAAGAATAATAAAGATTAGAGTAGAAATAAATGAAATAGAGAATCAAAAAACAATAGAGAAAATCAACAAACTAAAAATTAATTCCTTGAAGCAAAAGAACTAGCTATTCAACCCACAGAATTATGAAAAATAATATATTGTTGTATTTAAGCCACTAGATTTTGAGTAGTTTGTTACACAACAGTAGATAACCAAACAGTGCACCCCATACACATCAGTTTTAGGTGAATTGAATGCATATATAAAGAAAAGCAAAATTAAAAACTTTTAGATGAATGGGATAAATAATGGCTTATTGGGGCACTGGGGTGGCTATTCGTTAAGCCTCTGCCTTCGGCTCAGGTCATGATCGCACGGTCCTGGGATCAAGCACCACATCAGGGCTCCCTGCTCAGCAGGAAGCCTGCTTTTCCCTCTCCCACTCCCCTGCTTGTGTCTAGTCTCTTGCTGTGTCTCTCTGTCAAATAAATAAGTAAAAAATCTTTAAAAAAAGAAAAAAGAAAGAAAGAAAACATTCAGGAATACAAATCATAATTTAAATTATGATAAGTACATTAAAATTTTAAACTTCTGTTAGACAAAAGATAGTATGAGCAAAGTAAGAATGCAAGGCACAGACTGGGAGAAGGTATTTGAAATGCAAATAACCTGCATAAGATCGTTATTCAGATTATATCAAGAACATATACCTAGCCAATAAGAAAGACAATCAAATAGAAAAATAGGCCCCCAAAATGGATAGTTCACAGATGAGAAGAGCCAAATATCAAATAAACAGCAGGAAAAGATGCTCGCCCCACTCATCACTCTCAATAACTATGACTAATCTGCGATTATACCCTGCTTACAAACTCACAAGTTAGCCCAACATAGTTTCCTGGGTTCTGGCAAAAAACACAAGACTGTTACACAGTACAGCAAGCAGTATGAACTTGATGTTTGTGTCATTTCCTTTTGAGTTCCGTGGGGCCTAAGCAGAACAGCCCAGGTAGATAATACATACACAGTATATCATACCTTGGGAATCCTGAGCTTAGCAGCGCCTGGGTGGCTCAGTTGGTTAAGTGTCTACCTTTGGCTCAGGTTGTGATCCCAGGGTCATGGGATTAAGCTCTGCGTCATCCAACTCCCTGCTCAGAGGGGAGCCTGCTTCTCCCTCTCCCTGCCATTCCCCCTGCCCACCACTCGTGCTGGAGCTTGCGCTCTCTCTTTCTCAAATTAATAAATAAAATCTTAAAAAAAAAAAAAAGGGGGGATCTACCCTGAAAGGAAACACTCCCTCCATTGTCCAAGGCTGTTCACTACCACACATCCTTGAAAAAGAGTCTGGAACAGAAGCTGTCATTACCTTTGTTCTCAAGAGGTACAGAATCACGAAGAGTCCCTTGGAGAACCGTCTCCCAGCCATAATCATTGGATGCAGATTATGACATTTAGATGTAACTTGACACCGGTCAAACTGGCAACAAGTAAACATCTACAAATACTAGTATGAGGACGTGGAGCAACAGGAACATTCACACTTTGGTAATGAGGAGTATCAACTGTCACAACCACCTGGGAGATCACTTTGGCGAAATTTAGTGAAATTGAAGGTACACATACCCTACAACCCAACAGTTCCACTTCTCTTTATGTAACCTAGAAATATTCCTGGACATGGATGTGATGAGACATGATTAAGAATATTTATTGCAGCATTACTTGTCATAGCCAAAAATTTGTTTTATTAGCCTTTATATTCCTCCGTATGCCATACTTAAAATATTTGTTAATTAAAATTACACGCATACACACCTTGATACATATATACGTATTTTGTGTTATCAAATGCCTTTGAAAGGTGAACCATTAAAAATGTACATATACAATGCAGTATACAGGAAAGTAAGCTCTAGGCCCCCTCTGTAAGCAGCCGTCTAAAACAGGGTGTGGTGGGGTGCCTGGATGGCTCAGTTGGTTAAGCTTCTGACTCTTGGTATCAGGTCGCATCATAATCTCAGGGGCATGAGAATGAGCCCCGAGTGGGGCTTCACACTCATCAGGGAGTCTGCTTGAGATTCTTTCTCTCCCTCTCCCTTTGCACCTCCCCCTGCTTGTGAGTGTGCACCTGTGCACTCTCACTCTCAAATAAATAAATAAATAGATAAATTTTTTAAAAAATAGTGCTTTGGTTTCCCCATTTTGTAAATGAGGAAAAAAGAAGTTAATAAACCTACCTAACGGAGCTGGAAATTCAAATCCACATCTCTAGATTTACTAGGAATTGAGGCAAAAGCAAGTCCCTTCCCTTGCGTCTTACCACAGCACTTACCGCTCACTCCTCAGACACATTTATGTGATTATCCTGGCATTTAGCGCCTCTAGTTTCACCAAGAGCTGGCTCTTCTAAACCCTAATTTTTGACCCAGGAAAAAACTTTTCTTAGCCACATCCACAGTTGTGATGGCAGTTTGGGACAAGCAGGCCTAAGTCAGACAAGCACAGATAATTAGGGGAAGGAAGAAACTTCACAGTGATTATGGCATTTTCAGTGCAAAGTTCAGGGCTACCCCTTTTTCCTGATGTCTGATTTCAAGAAGCAAACTTCTTTTACTCCAAAATATTTGCCATTAGGTTGGAGTTCATTGCTTTGCTTAGAGAGATACCCCCTGCCGGTGTAGCCACATCCTCTGCTAATAACCCAGTTCTGATTTTCATCCCCTTCTTTCCTGTTTCAACCACCATTCAGATATTTTTAGTGCCTTCTCTATGGCTTGGGTTGTGCTTTCCTTCCATTCTCCATCCAGAAACTGTAGACACAGCTAAGGCAGACTGAATGCGCCCCTGAAAATGTAGACAAGTCACCATCATCCATAGCTAACCACGCAACGTGAGCACCTCTGTGGAGGTGGGAATGTGACCATTTAAGCTTGACATACGCCAAAATGCATTTCTTAGATAGCAACAGGATTGGAATTTTCCAAAGGTCTTCCTGATAGGCTTCAGAATAAGCGGTATTTTATTTATACACTAATATGGAAAATTTTCTAAGATACATTGTTAAGTGAAAGGATTAAGGTGCAGAACAGTGTATATAGTGTGCTACCGTAAATATATCTGTGCGTATTTGCTAGTAACTGCAGAAGATACCTCAAAAGAATACACAAAGGGGAGCCTGGGTGGCTCAGTGGGTTAAAGCCTCTGCTTTCAGCTCAGGTCATGATCCCATGGTCCTGGGATCGAGTCCCACATTGGGCTCTCTGCTCAGCAAGGAGCCTGCTTCTCTGTCTCTCTCCGCCTGCCTCTCTGCCTACTTATGATCTCTGTCTGTCAAATAAATAAATAAAATATTTAAAAAAAAAAAAAAAGAATACACAAAAAGCCACTGTTGCTTGCCTGAGGGAAGAGGAATTGCAGGGCTAGGATACAAGCATAGGATAAAAAGGTTTTCCTATAAGCCCTTTAATAACTTCTCTATTTGGAGATTATATATATATATATATATATATATATATAATATGGAAGAGACATTGAATGTTATGTATAATTTATCTGAAAATTAATTTTAAATTGCTTGAAATCATATCATAGGCTCTATTAGTGTTGTGAATATGACTTACTTTCTTAATTATATGTCATTCATTCAACAAATATTTTTAAGCACCTACCATTTGCTAGATAAAATACACCAAAAATCTTCTTTAAAGGTGAAAGAATGTCCCCAGACTTTAGGTGTCTTGAACTCCCACCCAAAATGCAAGGATGAGACAATCATAATGGTAATTGTGTGAGCTAATACCACATCTAAGTGGGAAAACTATGGGCTTGGGTTTCAGTGGTGCCACTGGAAAGGATGCTCCTGAATGAGAAATAATGAGGCATTGGAATGGAGACCCTGCACATAAGCCAGACACTCAAAGGGCTATACCCTCATTTAAAAAAAAAAAAAAAATGGGGGCTCCTGGGTGGCTCGGTTGAGCACCTGCCTTCAGCTCAGGTCATGATCCAGGGTCCTGGGATTGAGCCCCGTGTCAGGCTTCCCGCTGAGTTGGGAACCTGCTTCTCCCTCTCCTCCCAGCTACTGCTCATTCCTGCTCTATCACCCTCTCTGTCTATCACCGTCTCTCAAATAAAGAAATAAAATCTTTTTTAAAAAGTAATTACATTAGAAAAAGTTGGCCCAACAGTGTAAGGAAGGAAGACAAAGAAGCTTACCTGCTACTCACCAGAATTTTGAGTGGGGGGGGGCATCTCATGTGAGTTTGGGGTTTAAATTTATACTCTGACTGTCTCATAAATCCATCAAGTGAAGAAATTAACATAACCTGCACCATAGGGTACAGGCTGGTACCATGAGGGGCCTGGGAAAGCAGATGTTAAACTTCTCTTGAGGGGCACCACCTAAACCAGGGCAGCACGGAAGTCCTACAGAAAGAAGCCCTGCTGAAAATGAGCTTATACTCCAAAACTACAAAATCTACTTAAGTGATTGTCAACAAACATAGTAAACCTCAGGATTAGACTTTGAAGAACTTCAGTACTGGATAGAAATTACCAGGAGTTTGTATAAAATCAATGGATGAAAAACATAAAAACAAGACTTTCCCAGAAAGAACAGATAAATTTGCAAGAGAACTATATGAACTTTGATAAATTAAAAAAAAAAAAAAACAGATTTTACAATGGATAGGTTAAAGTGCAGAATTGGCAGAAGTTTAAGAAGGAAATGGTGAACAGAAAGGTAGTTCTAAAGGCAGTACAGAAGATAAAGGGAAATGTGGAAGAGACCATGAGTGTAAAATAATAAAGTCCAGCATTTTTAAGTAGGAGTTCTAGGAGAAATTAGGTAAGAATTAATATTTGAAGATATATTTATTGATATTTTCTGTAATTGAGGAAACACTCAAATCTTCAGATTCAGGAATTATGAGAATCTGATCTAGTAAAATATTCTTCCAATGGAAATCTATACAGCAATAAAAAACACTGTAACTACACACAGCACCTCGGATGAATCTCACACACTCTTGAGTTCAAGATGCCAGACACTAGAGTTCTAAGTATCCACTTATATAAAGGTCAAAAACAGGGGCGCCTGGATGGCTCAGTGGGTTAAAGCCTCTGCCTTCAGCTCAGGTCGTGATCCCAGGTCCTGGAATCGAGCCCCACATCGGGCTCTCTGCTCAGCAGGGAGCCTGCTTCCTCCTCTCTCTCTGCCTGCCTCTCTGCCTACTTGTAATCTCTGTCTGTCAAATAAATAAATAAAATCTTTAAAAAAAATAAAAATAAAAGGTCAAAAACAGGAAAAACTCATCTCCAGCATTAGTAAACGGGATCCTGGTTTCCTTGGGGTAATAGATAGGTGATATTTGGAAGGGCTTAACAGAGCAGCAGTGCTTCTGAGATTCTAATAATGATCTCATTCTTCATCTATGTGCTAGTTATATGGATAAATTTATCTTAAGAAAATTTGTATGTATGAGTTTGATCCTCTTCTGTATTTAATTTATAAATATTCTAATAAAATGCTTACACACAAAAGAGCCCCAAACCCAGATAGATATAAGGTGATGGTAGTGATACTGTTTTCATATACATAATCTCTTAACTTTTCCAACAGAATCTGACCTAGGCCTTGTTTTCTGCATTCGCAAGTGAAAAACTGAAGTCTGGAGGGGCCAAGTGACCTTGACAGGGTAATACAGGTTGTAGTGGCAGAGCCAAGGCACTTGTCCAGGTCTTCTGATTCCACTTCCAGTTCTGTTTTCGTAATTTCATAAATAATTACAGTCCTGGTATCCTTTTAAAGCAGACATTGTTTTCTGGGTGATAATCCTTTATAGAAATAAAATAAATTAAAATTCTTTATCATTGGTTGCCTTAGTGAGTCAAGGCTATTTTTCAAAACTATACTTTATCCATATCTGTGCCCATCCATGTGCTTTTATATTCTTGCTTCTGTTCACTGAGAGTTGTGACATTAATAAAAATTATCTCTGATTCAAGAATCCTGCCCAAAATTGATCTAGTAAAACAACCTCTATTTCTGTCTCTCAGATTATATTATTCATTGCAGAAAGAACAAAACAAATACCATGTATATTATAATCAAGATAATTAAACACTAAAGTAATATCATTAGTTAAGAGGTTTTGACATTACAAATATATAAAACTAAAATATTCTGACAACTCAGGAATATTTCATGAAATTAAGATTTTAAGTTTCATTAATAATCACTTATAGGAGTGATTCATTTTTAATTAAGATTTTTTTTTACTAGGTCACTAGACTTTTGCCAATTTTTAAGGTCATCAAAGAGGAGTTGGGCATGTAATAATAATAACAACCACTTATTAAACTCTACATGCTAGGGAACTGCTGGGCATATTTTACTCATTTAATCGGTTAGTATTGTTTAACCTTTTTAATTTAATAGGTATTCCATAGCTATTTTTTTTTTATTTGATCTTATTTGATTTTAGGACCCTTAGCCTATTTTTGTAACTTTCATAAAACTGTAAGTATAGTTAAATCCAGTAAGTACAGACAATGTCGGGGATATCTTAGGGGCTTAGCTATTATTTTTTATGAATTACACTTTGGCTTGACAGCTGTCCTTGTGTTGACAGCTCTTCTGATTATAGCAGTTGTCAAACTCCATCCTTAAGCAGGTTGTAAATCCTGGCTTCTTCCGATTAAAACTGGGTCAGAGCCAATGGCAGGTTAACTAGAGGCCAGTATTCTACTACTGTACATCTTCACTAGTTCATTCTAAATAGGCTTTGCATAACAGCATACTAAAACCCTTACTTGCCTCTATTTCACTTTGGTGTTTTTTAATCTTCAGATATCAGTCCTCCTGTTGTTATGTGATTAAACACAGTTCTTGCTGAAGAGTATATTAGTGTAAGTGTGGTCTTCCTTGTAAATGGCCTGTTAGCCTTCCCCTCCTCTCCCTCCACTGGGAATACTAACATCATTGCATCTGTGTCTCCCAGGGGAAATCAAGGCTTTTCCTTGCACGTGCAGTCATGTGACTTCAGAGTGGGCAGGCTTTGTATCCTCATGAGCCCTCGGGCTTCCACGTAAAGCACCATCTGTTCTGTTCCTTCCACACTGTTACAGGGCAGTGGGAGGAGGCATTAGAGTGAAAATAAATAAAATAAAAAAAGAAAGAAATTCATCATCAAAACCCTGAGGATTAATGGAGTCAGAAGGCTCGCTGCTCTGAATGAAAATTCATCTTCACCTGTGCCAGTGTCAGGGCTGCCTCTGTGGCACTTGACAAATAGAGGTTCCCAGGGTGCCATAAATTCAGCAACTGTTCTAATCCCTGTAGACTTGCTCAAGCTTTTCCAAGACAGGCTTATGACTGTTGTTGTATTTCCCAGCACATTGTGGGCACCAATATATCCCCTCATTAATTTGGCAAAATGTTAGCACCCTTCTCATCCCTCTCTCCTCTCCTTTGCCTTTGTCCGTTTCGAGGGGATGGGCAGCTCACGCGTTCCTGAAAAGATGACTCTGCCTTGTGAATTGTGCTTTACTGAAGATGCCAAAGGCGGAGAAATCAATTAACTAATGAATTTTGAGCAAATACTAAGTTCCCAGCACTGTGCTAGATGGAGAGGAGAATCTAACAAAGCATGTGTTCAAGTAGCTCACCAGCTAGGTGGGAGTACAAAGCATATTTTTTTTCAAAAACTGTTTGTTGGGAGCCTATCTTTGCCAGTTGGCAAAGCCTTGGAACATGCAACACCTTGTCTGTCACAAACATAACTGATGCCGTCTTCTTACCAGAATGTGATGCACCTGTGTGGTGTTCTCTTGTCCTTGAAATGAGTCTTCCTCTTCTCTTTTTTTCTGTCTGTTACAACTTCCTGATTGCCTGTGCTCATGTCGGCCTGTCTTTGCATAAATCCCAGGCCTTTGTTAATAAAACTCCTTTTCTTTATGGACACCCTGTCCTTCACTCTGAAGTACTGTTCTACAACCCTGAATTTCCTAATTTATTATTTCTTCTTTTTTTTTTTTTTTTAAAGTAGGCTCCACACCCAGTGTTGGGCTTGAACTCATGACCCCAAGATCAAGAGTGGCATGCTGTACCGACTGAGCCAGCCAGGTGCCCCCTGAACTTCCTAATTTAAACCTCACTTTATAGTTAGACTTGAGCTAAAATTCCCTTCACATTTGTTTAGGTTAGGGGATTGTTAGATGGCCTCCTTAGCCTTTTCTCAGCTGGTTGGCTGTGGTCCTCCAGATGTGGAACTTAAAAATGTAAGCTCTACTCCTGAGTTAGTACTCATACCGTTATATCATATCTCACTGTTGGAAAAGTCACTTCACAATATGGCATATGTGAAATTAATGCTTCTTTGTCTGAGATGGCTGGCTTAGTGTCTTCAGCTGTAGTATACATTGATTTAGCCTTGATCTTCATGCTTAGGAGTCTCAAGTATTGGGTTAGACTTGAGAAGTGTGATCAGACAGTGGTAGTTATTATCCTGTATTACAGATTTTTACGCTTGGAAATTTATTCCCCTGATACTGCTTTAAAAGTTCCAATTTTAAAACCTAACCAAGTGCTTTTTACAATAAGTTGAGACTGATAGCTGCGGCAAAAAGGTTAAATGATTATTTCTCAAAATATAAATGTCATGTAGCTAGTTCTATGCAGGATAAATACCCTCTTCTCTCAACTACTGGACACTAGGCAATGTGTCTTTAACTTTGTTAATATTTGGTAAGAGACTGCCTTCCATTGGAATCTAATTTGGTGTACAGTGATTCATGGTAAAACCTTTCAGAAATGTAAAATTAAAATGTCCATTATATTATCTGGGAGAGATTATTTAAAATTCTTCAAGGGCTGTTATAATCCTATATAATTTCTGTTGAATCCTGGGCCTTGGTAAAGATATTCTGTCTGTGACTTACGTGCAAAATGTAATCTTAGCTCATTAACACCTGTCCCAGGACTGGAATAGGCAATTCTTGCCTTTTTCTACCTTTTCTCCCACTCTCTATTTATTTATTCATTCATTCATCAAATGTTGATTTAACATTGATAATCCTGGTAGCCCTCTAAGAAATCCCACACCACTGGAGGCAGAGATAGCATTCTCGAATGGTCTGACTTCAGCTCAGAGTAAAATTCTGCCCTCCACCTCTAGCACACAGAACTCCCGCTGAGCCTGTGCTATTACGTAGTAGGTTTGGTGCCTGAGTTTGTCAAGGCAAGTAATGTAAAGGATGGCCAAAGCTGTCGCAAGTTTATAACTCATCACAAGGTGGTTTGGCTGCCGGCTTTATGCCATTTAACAGCTTATGGCAGGGAGCTCGGAGGAAGCAGCCACCAGCAAAGAAGGGAGCCAGAGAAACTGTCCTTATCTGAGTAACAACAAAGAGCAAAAGAAGAAATATCACTATTAAATCATCTAAAACCAAACTCCCAGGGGGCCCAGATGGCTCGGTCAGTTAAGCATCCAACTCTTGGTTTCAGCTCAGGTCATGGTCTCACTGTCATGGAATCAAGCCCCATGGCAGGTGCCGTGCTCCCTGCAAATTCTTTCTCCCTACCACTCTGCCCCTTCCCACTTGTGCTCTCTCTGTCTCTCAAATAAGTAAACTCTTAAAAAAAAAAAATCAAACCTAACTCCCATAGTGTTCTACTTCCACTTGAAAATATTTTATTCATCTAACAGAGAGAGAGGGCACAAGCAGGGGGAGCAACAGAGGAAGAGGGAGAAGCAGACTCCCCACTGAGCAGGGAGCCCAGTATGGGCTCGATCCCAGGACTCCAGGATCATGACCCAAGCCAAAGGCAGACACTTAACCAGCTGAGCCACCCAGCACTCCTACTTCCCCTTGAAATGTAGAGAAGTGCAAGAGAACAATGCTCCCGTACTAACAAGAAGAAAAGGATAAATAATCTGCAAGATCAGTAATTTCTCGAACCCTTCAGATAGCAGAGGTTGCATGGCAGCAAGGTAAACTGGATTCCAAAGAATGACAAGCCCCTTTGAGACACACAAACTGTTTCACCTTTGATGGAGCATCCCAGGAGGAGGCAGCCACCATAAAAGCACTAAGAAGATGGCTAAAATGAACAGATTCTTAAAGTAAGCTAGTGTGACATTCTACAGTAACCGGGAGCCTCAGACCCCAGAGGAGTGAGTCCTCATTCACATGCCCCTTTTCACCGACTAGGAAAACCATAGAGGAATTGAGAACAGAGAGAGCCCTTCTCAGTGTCACCCAGGCCTGAAATCCTACCACTTCCCTGAATCCTTATTTCATGTGAAGCAAAATGCCTTAAAGCCTCTCAGGGAGAGCAGAAAACTTTTCTGTCCTCTTCTCCTGTCCCTGGGTCCGGGCAGATATCCTCTGCTTTGGGAGGAGGAGTAAAAGCAAGCTTTCTGCCACTTGGGAAAGACAAGGAGCCCTGCTCTGACCCAAGAACAGAGATCTCTTGCCACTGAGAGCAGGGCACAAAACTCTGTTCCTCCTAGGACATTCTTCCCTCACACAAGGTGGTGTTTTGTACGTTTGGGGGTGGGTGGGGCAGGAATGCAGGAACACTGAGAAATCCCCACCTCTGCCTAAGACTGGGACCAGCCCGGAAGGACAAAGAACTCCATTCCACTCCCACCGTGAGACTGAGCAGTAGGCAACAGCTCTGCTGCTGATGGGGAAGGAGCAAGAGTGCAGAGAGGCTCCCTCTGTAGCAGATGCAGAGTCTCCTAAAGCTGACGGTGGAGCAAGAACACTGGGAAAACAAACAAACAAAGCCCTGGCACCTGTGGCCACACGCTAAACGTAAGGTAGCAGCAGCCCACAGCCAGAGGGAATCTCCAGTGTGTGACGGAATCTCCAGCGTGTGTGATGTCCTGAAGTCACCTCTAGCAATTGCAAAACCCAGACCCGGTTCAGCTGCAGACCAGACAGATTCAGCACCCATTCCAACCGCATGACAGCGAAAGAGTCTTAGGTTTTTCTGGGTGTGAATACTGTTATTTAGTGTAGCTTCCACTACCCTGTGACCTTACAGTGTTCTGCATTCAATCAAAAATTACGAGACACAGAGTAGCAAGGAAAAAAAAACCTCACTGTCCGGCTATAAATCAGTAATGGATAGAGCAAGTGGATAAAAATTCAGCAAGGATATGGAAGAATTGAACAATACAATCTACCAACTTGACTTAATTATCAACTTTAGATCCTTAGGCCATCTACAGAACACTCCATCTAAGAAACAGAATACTTTCAAGTACACATGGAACACTTACCAAGATAGACCATACTCCAGGCCATAAAACAGACTTCAACAAATATTTTTAAAATCATACAAAGTTTGCTCTGTGATCACCACAGAATTAAATTAGAAATCAGTAACAGACACGTATCTGGAAACTGTCCTGCCCCCACAACTGTCAGAAACCTAAACACACTTCTAAGGAACTCTTAGGTCAAAAACGAAATTCCAATGGAAATTACAAAATATTTTAAAACTGAATGAAAAGCAGAACACTCTTATCAGAATTTGGGGATGCAGCTAGAGCAGTGTTTAGAGGGAAATTAAATGCTTTTATTAGAAAAGAAGAAAGCTCTCAAGTCAATGACCTAAGATTCTATTTTTCAAAGGTTAGAGAAAGCAAATTAAGCCCAAGATAAGCGTAGGCATAAAATAAGATCAGAACAGAGACCATTGAAATAGAAAACCAGAAATCAATGAGAAAATCCATGAAATCACTGAAAACCTTTGAAATAATAAAACTGATAGACCCCTAGCCAGAGCAATAAAAAAATAATAATAATTTTAAAAAAGAAACAAATTACCAATTTCAGGAATGAAAAGGAGACATAATAGATCATACAGATATTATGAAGCAAATAATGGGACATTGTGAATAACTTCATAGCAATAAATTAGATAACTTAGAGGAAATTGACACCTTTCTTAAAGGCACAAACTCAAAAGAAATTGATAACCTAGGTAACCGTATATCATCTATTAAAGACACTGAATTTGGAGCTAAAATCTTTTCCACAGTAAAATCGCCAGGCCGTGACTGCTTCACTGATGCATTCTACTAGATGTTTAAGGAAGAAATAAAACTAATTCTACACATTAACTCTATCAGAAAATAAAAGACAGAATGCTGTCCAGTTCATTCTATGAGGCTGACATTACCCTAATACCAAAACCAGAAAAAGACTCTAGAGGAAAAGAAAACTGCAGGCCAATATCTTCCATGAATACAGATGCAAACATCTTTTTTTTTTTTTTTTTTTTTTTAATTCTGAGAGAAAACATGAACCAGAGGGAGGGGCTGAGGGAGGGAGAGAATCTCAAGCAGATTTCCTGCTGAGCATGGAGCCCAACAGCAGGCTCTATCTCATGACCCTGGACCTGAAACCAAGAGTTGGGACGCTCAACTGACTGAGCCCACAGGCACCCCAATGCAAACATCTTTAATAAAATATTAGTGAAGTGAACCCAGCAATATACAAAAAAATAATAAATCATACTCCAATATCTTTATCCCAGGAATGCAAGGTTGGTTCAGCACTTGAAAATCATTGTATTTCACCATATCAACAGATCAAAACCAAAACAAAACATACGATCATCTCCATGTATATAGGGAAAACAATTGATAAAATTCAACTTCCCTTCATGATTAAAAAAAAAATGCAGCAAAAGAGGAATAGAAGGGAACTTTCTCAACCTGAAGTAATTGATAGCTAACATTCTTAATGGCAAAAGGCTGAATGCTCTCCTTCTAACTGGGAACAAGGCAGAGATGTCTACTCTCCCCTTTGATTCAATATCATACTGGAAGTTCTAGCCAGTGCATTAAGGCAAAAGAAAGGAGTAAAAGGCAGATGCATTTAGGAGGAAGAAATAAGTGGCCAGCCTACTACTGTGTATGGGCCAAAAGACTTAATGCTGTTAAGATCTCCATTCTCCCCAAATTGATCTATATGCACTCCCAATCAAAATTCCAACAGGACTTTCTGAAAAAAATTTACAAGCTTATTCTAAGAGTTGTATGGAAAAAGAAAGGAGCCAGATGGAGGACATACCCTTACTTCAGGACTTATACAAACATCAAGACACTGCAGCATTAATATAAGGATAGGTGTGTAAATCAGTGAAACATAGATAACCTAGAAATAGACCCAATTACAAGTGCTTGGTGGGTTAGGACTTTTAGAGCAGTTGTAGGTTCACAGCAAAATTGAGGGAAAGGTATAGAGATTTTCCATATACCCCTCACCCCATGGATAGCCTCCCTCTAAAGAACAGAGACACTCCCTGTGTGTCTCTCCTGTACCCTCACACCACCACACTTCACTTCTGGTCACCATGTGTGAGAGTTTTTCCTCACAACAAGCAGTTCTCATACTCTTTCATTATCAACATCCCTCATCAGATTGGTATGTTTGTTACAGTTGATGAACCTGCATACCATAAAATTATTATCATATTGTAAAACACCCAAAGTTTACATTATGATTCACTCTTGGCATTGTATATTCTATGGATGGATAAGTATAAAATGACATGTATCTGTCATTATGATACCATCCAGAGTATTTTCACTGCCCTAAAAATCTACTGTGTTCTGCCTGTTTATCCCTCCCTCATCTCCAGCCTCTGGCAACCACTGATCTTTTTACTATTTCCATAGTTTTGCCTTTTCCAGAATGTTCATATTGTTGGAATCATACAGTAGGTAACCTTTTCAAATTGGATTCTCTCACTTAGTAATATGCATTTAAGGTTTCTCCATGTCCTTTGATAGCTTGATAGCTCATTTCCTTTTAGTGTTAAGTAATACTGCACTGTCTAGATAGATGTACCATAGCTTATATACCCATTCCCCTACTGAAGGACATCTTGATTGCTTCGAGTTTTGGCAATGATGATTTAAGCTGCTATGAACATTCATGTGCAGGTTTTTGAGTGGACATAGGTTTTTAGCTCCCTTGGGTAGACACTGGGAGCATGGTTGCTGGATCATATGGTAAGGGTGTATGTATTTCATTTTGTAAGAAACCACCACACTGTCTTCCAACTGGCTGTACCCTTCTGCATTCCCACCAGCACTGAGTGAGTTCCTGTTGTTCCACATTGTTACCAGCATTTGATGTTGCCGTGTTCCACATTTTGGCCATTCTGATAGGTGTGTAGTGGTATCTCACTGTTCTTTTAATTTACATTTCTCTGATGTGATGTGGGATACCTTTTCATAAGCTTATTTGCCATCTGTATATCTTCTATGATGAGGTGTCAGTTAAGTCTTTGGCCCAATTTTTAATCTAGTTACTTATTTTCTTATTGTTGAGCTTTAAGAGTTACTTGTATATTTATTTTTTAGATTGTATTTATTTATTTGAGGGGCGCCTGGGTGATTCAGTTGGTTAACCAACTGCCTTTAGCTCAGGTCATGATCTCAGGGTCCTGGGATCGAACCCTGCATCAGACCCCCCACTCAAGGGAACCTGCTTCTCCCTCTCCCTTTGCCCCTCCCCTCTGGCTCTTTTTCTCAAATAAATAAATCTTTTTTTTTTTTTTTATTTGAGATGGAGAGTGACAGCACAAGTCTTCTAGACTAAAAACATGGGTGTCATCTTTGGTTCCTGTAATTCTTTTGCCCATTGTTCTTTTTTCTTTTTTTAAGAGAGTGGGGGGAGGAGCAGAAGGAGAGGGAGAGAAAGAACCTTAAGGAGGCTCCACGCCCAGCATGGAGCCTGACATAGGGCTTGATCTCACAACCCCAAGATCATGACCTGACCCAAAATCAAAACTCAGGCACTTAACCTACTGAGACACTCAGACAACTGTGCCTGTTCTTTTGATTTGTTAATGCTTTTTAAATATTAAGGTTATTAGCTCTTGTATGTGTTATATATGTGAATGTTTCCTAGTTTATGATTTACCATTATATATCGTAGTGTGTGTGTGTGTGTATGTGTGTGTGTGTGTGTGGTATAGCTGTTTTAAATTTTTATGTGTTCAAATTTATCAATTTTAGGTTTCTATGAATTCAGAAGTATCATTAAATTTCCTTATGGTATCTGAGTTTCATATCAAGTATAGAAAAACTTGGGCCATTTTATTCATTCATTTATTATTGATCACAAGTGGTGGGCCTCTGGGCTTTTCAAAAACCTCTAAAAATGTTTGAAACCTAAAATAAATATTTCTTGTTCCAAAAAAAAAAAACAAAAAGAAAATTGAAAAATAATAACTAAATGTTTAACTGTAAATATAACATTCTATCAGCGTCATTAATTATTAAATTTAGTGTTCATGAACATTTTTTCAAAGTCTGCCCAGTACTTGCTGTGTCCCGTCCACAAGAATTTCAGTGGCTCCTGTTCAGTCCTTTTACGTTCATGCTGACGCTGGCAAATTTCAGGCCTCCTACAGTAGTCAGTCATAGTCTCCTCGTTCATCTGCCTGCCACAAATTTCTGGGCTGCCCAAGTCACTCTTTTTAGAATATCATCCGTGCACAGAGGCCAAATTATGCCACTTCCTTCCTTATAAATGCAGACTTGCCTGGAGGACTCAAAACCACACTTCTCAGCATGGCTTCCTAGGGCTCTCGCAGCCCTGCACGGTTTGACTCAGGTCTGCCCCCTCTGCTTTTCCCAGAGCCCGCCCTCTGTTGGTGATGTTTTCTCTCCACGATGCCTTTCTGTCTCCGGTTACCTGGAATTTTACTCTGTCCTTTAGAGCTCAGCTTACGTACCACCTACTTGTGTCTTTCCTGATCCCTCAACTTCTCCACCCACCGCAACCCCCACTTCTTTGCAGGAACGTGTGTGTGTGTGTGTGTGTGTGTGTGTGTGTGTGTGTGTGTGTGTCTGCACACGCACGCGCACGTTACTCTTTTGTGTTGAGTGCCCGATTTACATATTAGCCTCACAGCTTTTTCATAAGTTCCGCAGAACAAGAATCTTAATGCATCCTCGATAGGACAGCTGTAGCATGTGCTCAGTAAAGTGACCTTTGAATCAAACTCCTTACCCTTCTTTCCCTGTTTTTCTTTTCTCTTTTGACTTTTTGCTGTTGCTGTTCTATCACCCTATGAAAGAGTATATAAAATGTATATGAAGAATTTAAAATGTAACTTGAAAAAAATGTATCCACCACCTAGCTTAAGAAATGCAACATTGCCAGTATCTTTGGAACCTCCTGGGTGTGCCTCTCCAGTCACATGGCCTTCCCTCCATCCCCTCTCCCCAAGATTAACACTATCCCAAATTTTATATTAATGATTTCCTTTGTAGTTTCACTGCATATTTGTCTTTCTGAACAATGGTGTTTAGTTTGGTCTATTTTTTAATTTTTGTTTAAGTGGAACCACACTGTATGTATTTTTCTGACTCATCTCTTTCCTTCAACGTTATGTTCTGGAGGCTCTCTCATCTGTAAAACTATTGTTCATTAGTTTTCAGTGTTGTATAGTATTTTATTGAAGAAGTAAACAGTGTTTTATTTTCACATATTCTTCTTTTTTTTTTTAAGACTTTATTTATTTATTGGAAAGAGACACAGCGAGAAAGGGAACAGAAGCAGCAGGAGTAGGTGAGGGAGAAGCAGGCTTCCCTAAGAGCAGGGAGTCAGATACGGGGCTCGATCCCAGGACCTTGGGATCATGACCTGACCTGAAGCCTGCTGCTTAATGACTGAGCCACCCAGGTGCCCCTTCCCATGTTATTCTTTTTTTTTTTTTTTAAGATTTTATTTATTATTTATTTGACAGGCAGAGATCACAAGTAGGCAGAGAGGCAGGCAGAGAGAGAGGAAGGGAAGCAGGCTCCCCGCTGAGCAGGGATCCCGATGCGGGGCTCTATCATAGGACCCTGGGATCATGACCTGAGCCGAAGGCAGAGGCTTTAACCCACTGAGCCACCCAGGCGCCCCTCCCATGTTATTCTTAATGGCCATTTGGGTTGTTGACCTTTGGGGTCTATTACGAATAGCGCTGCTACACACGTTCTTGCAAACATCACCTAGAGAGCACACGTACAAGTTTCTCTAGAGTATGTAAGTAGGAGTGGGATGGCTGAGTGCAGGGCCCACGTGTGTTAGGTTCAGCACACAAACTGTTGTCCCTAGTGACCACCAGCATGCACTCAGGCCATGTGGAGGGCAGCGTCCCCTGTCGCAGCCCTCTTCTGTAGCTTCTTATTGTCTGTTCTTAATTTCCACCTATCTGCTGGATACAAAGTGATATCTCCGAGTTTTAATTTTAATTTCCCTAACTACTAATGTGGTTATTCATCTTTTCATATGTTTATTGCCATTTCTGTTTCATCCTGTATAAAATGCCTGTTTTTGCCTTTAGCCCAGTTGTTTCAGTGCATCTGAATGAATGCATCTCTGTCTCCTTGCTGATCCGCGATGCCAGCATTGACATAAATCATTTCTTTGTATGTGCGAGAGCGTAGGTGGCTGTCTGTTCTAGCCCTTTGGTCTGTGTGTCCTTCCTGGGGGCGATACGTGCCATCTTCATAGTGAGTCTCCACATCTGTAGGTCCATGTCCCCTTCCTGTGCCTTGTGTGATTGGAGTCATTTGTTATTTTTTTTAAATAAATGAAAGTTCTGTAGAGGGATGGTCTGATGACTAGGCCAGGTTTTTTTTTTTCATTTGCAAATTTTTAGGTTTAGTTAATTACCCATTTAACCCCCTCTTCAAAGATGAAACGAAATCTTTCCTTTTACATTTACAACATTTTTGCCTTTTGACCTAGCCTATAAACCTAACATTATTCTGATCAAAGTAATACATTAGCACTGTTTTTGTTCTTTCCCTCATCTCATTCTTAAGATACTCTAAAAACCTCACAGTTCTGAAAATGTGTTTGTTTGCTTCTGGGCAATGAAAAAAGGTAGACTCGATTTTCCTAACCCTTGAAAATGCACTTTCATGGCCCAGTTCTCATCACAAGGCCCGGTCACCCACCAGCCCCTGTAACATTTCTCATTGTTCAGGATCTCTCCCTGCTCAGCACTTGCCTTTCCTGCGGGAGTACAGTCGTTTCTCTTTGTCTCACGGTAACCTTGTTTTCCTGTTTGTCGATTTTCCTGTCAGCTGCTGCCTGTGAGTTTTTGGACATTGTGGAGCTGCTGCTCCAGTCCGGCGCTGACCCCACCCTCCGAGACCAGGACGGCTGCCTGCCAGAAGAGGTGACAGGTTGCAAAGCTGTATCTTTGGTGTTGCAGCAGCACACGACGGGCAAGGCTTAATCGAAGACTGGAAAACCACAGTCTGTAACATCAGAGGGCTTCAGTGATGAAGGAAAACTGCAAAAAATAATACTTCTTTTACCACCATCTTTGGTATACATTGGCTAATAAAATCAGTTCTGAGGAACTAAGATTTTGAAGTCTCAGCAATTCATTCTCCTTGCATCCATTCCAGCAAGTACAGTTTTGGTGATGAACATGTGTACTGTGCGTAACACAATCCAATTCTGCTGAGCGTGCGCGGAAATTTATCACTGCTCTGGAGGGTGGGGCAAGGAGGAGACACATCGTATTTCACAATATTAAACATGGCTGCTCTTTAAAAAAAAAACCTGCAGAAGCAAAATATGACCGACAGTGCTACACTGACAATTAGGAAAGTTGCATGAAATCCCAGTATGGTAGAGAGCAAATGATTCTGTGGCGTTTTCACGGCTGCTCTGAATAGGGACTAAAATGTCTCCTCTTTTTGGCAGACGGAATTGAGAAGATAGAGAAGAAAGGGGTGTTAAGAAAAAGCAAGCAAAAAAGGGTAGAATTTTGTCCTAAAAGGGGTCTAGAAATTAGAAGAATAACCAGATTTACTGAAAACCTCAAAATCTTGGGCATTTTAGAATAAGATTCAACACCCTCACTTCAGGATCAACGCACAGATTCCAGAGACTTCACTGTTTAGGTCACGGTTCCTTAAACTCACCTTCATCAAATGGGGAGGGATTTCCCTAGCAACCTTTTAATTGGCTCTAATGTCCCCCCTCCCCTCCCCATGGCCTGCAGCAGTAGTCTCTGGAAATGGCCTCAGACCCAAACTATGAGGCCTGTTTGAAATGGGAAACAGCCCATAATGCCCTAATGCTTAGCTGTGATTGTAGTTATTTCTGGGTACCAGGAGAGCTTTTATTTATTTATTTATTTATTTTAAATTAAAAACACAGACAAGTACACCACAGTGTTTCTTTAAAGAATAGACAAAATATGCCACTGTTGAAATTGGCTCCCTCTCTGGGTTTTCCCCTTTAATCTTCAAGAACTCCATCTGGGAAATTCCGTGACATCTCTTATTGTGTAAGGAAAGTAGATAGTTGTCACAGGAAGAGAAATGAAGTAAGATGATTTGAGATGGAAAGAGGACTGTTTGAAGATAATTTTTCCAATGTGTCAATATTAAGAAAAGTCATAAACCTGCTTAGGGGAGCCCTGGACGGTGGACACAGTCCTCATTAGCTCCACCTAAACTGTCCTGGAACACGCCCCTTCAGAGCAGAAATGAGGCATATGAATGCTGCTTATTTTGTGATTTTTCTAAGCTGAGTTCTTATTTTCCGAGATGTAAACCAAAACCATTCACCAAGACTATTCATTCTTTAAATGGTTTCTTAATTATCTGTGGAAGTGATGTGCATGTTAGTACATACTGAAACATTACTGTGATTCTGGTAGAACTTTCTATTCATTATCTGTTCTCTTCCCATAATCCCAGCCACATTGCAACCTGCTATTAAGCAAAACTCTCTCATGTACCCCATTAGTTGTGTTTTAACAAACATTATTCATTAGTTACAGTAAAAGTGACCAAGATGTTGCATACAGCTTTCATTAATAGTGCTTTGTGCATTTTTAGGACATTAGCAAATCAAAAAGTGTTTAAGACATTTCAGATTTACAGAGTAGTTATCTAAGCAGGAAGCTATCAAGGAGCTCCTTTTCTCATTTCTCTTTTGTAACTTGACCTTAATTTTTTTTTTTAAGATTATTTATTTTAGAGACGCCTGGGTGGCTCAGTCATTAATTGTCTGTCTTTGGCTCAGGTCATGACTGCAGGGTCCTGGGATCAAGCCCCAAATCGGGCTCCCTGCCCGGCCGGAAGCCTGCTTCTCCCTCTCCCATGTCCCCTGCTTGTGTTCGCTCTCTTGCTGTGTCTCTCTCTGTCAAATAATAAATAAAATCTTTAAAAAAAAAAAAGATTATTTATTTTAGAAAGAGAATGAAAGAGTGCAGAAGGGCAGGGGCAGAGGGAGGGACAAAGGGAGAGAGAATCTCAAGCAGACCCCTCCCCCCCTGCTGAGTGCAGAGCCCTCAGGGCTCGATCCTGTGACCCTGAGATCATGACCTGAATCAAAATCAAGAGTCAGACACTCACCTAACTGAGCCACCCAGGCACCCCGACCCTAAAATTTCTGAGAAGTTTTTTTATAACCTGTTTTGGCACATCAGAAACTATACAGAATGTTTTTACGCAAAGAATATAGCTTGTTTTTTATTAATTTTATTTTGAGGATTTCAAATTTACATTCAAAGCTGTCACTAAAATCAGTCATCAGCTTTACATTTTCAAGTGTGTTCTAAAATCGTTTGCCAAATTCTCTATTCTTTTGTCACTGGTACTTGAATTTTCGAAAGCCTCCCTATCATGACAATGTGTGGTGCATCTCCCTGTGGCTTGAGGGGAAGATTTCATGCAGAAATGTCAGAAAACTGGATTTTGGTTTGTTTTCATTCCCCTTAAATTATTGAATTACTATGTAGCGCATCACACTTCAGCCAGATCATGAGTTCTGTTGGCAAAAGCTGCAATAATTCCCACCAAGCAAAGAACACAAATTTACTGGGGCAGAAAGCAGCTAACCTCCCCAGATCTCTTCATATAGTTCAGCAGGATAAAAGCAGGACATAATTTAATTTAGCATAACTTTGGTTCCACTACGCATAACTTTTTTTTTTCCTAGACAGATTAGTAATGTTCAAGCCCATTAGTAATTTAAAATATCATAGAAAACCTTTTCCTGGAGGTTCATTTCTGGTCATGACACAGCAGGTATTTCAAAATAATTGTTGCTTATTTTTCCCTAAAATTTACAGGGATTGGAACTCGATTTACTTCACTCATGGTCGAAACTCTTTGATTTTTTTTTTTTAAGATTTTATTTATTTATTTGACAGACAGAGATCACAGGTAGGCAGAGAGGCAGGCAGAGAGAAAGGGGGAAGCAGGCTCCCTGCTGAGCAGAGAGCCCGATGCGGGGCTCGATCCCAGGACCCTGGGATCATGACCTGAGCTGAACGTAGAGGCTTTAACCCACTGAGTCACCCAGGTGCCCCTGATTTGTTATTTTTATCGTACATAGTATTTTAAGAATTGAGTCTCCACTGTGTTCTCAAGCTGGAAACTAGTTCAGCTAGAGGAGAGGTCGTAAAGCAGAGGATAACTAAAGACATTTGTCTGAGTTAGGAGTGGTTACATTTTGCTACTTTGCACTTGAATTTTCTAGACTGTTTATAGATTGCCTTTCTACTCTTACCTCATTCTCAGTTCTCAAGAAGATAATTTTTCCTATCTTCAGGCCACCTCTGTAGATGTACGTCTACACATAAAAACTTAACCTAGCCCCATTTTCCTATGTCCCCAAAAACCGCAAAAGGAACTTTGTTGCTTTTTTTTCTTCTTTTCCAAAGATACTGTGATCAGAACACTAGCGACTCTTTATTTTTTATTCATGACCATCGTTCGCTTTGGTCTCCACCAACTAATGTAAGAGGGCTGATTGCCTTCACAGTAGTTTGTTTGTTTGTTTTTAAGATTTTATTTATTTATTTATTTGTCAGAGAGAGAGCACTAGCAGGGGGAGCCGCAGGCAGAGCAGGCAGAGGGAGAAGCAGGCTCCCTGCTGAGCAGAGAGCCCAATGCGGGGCTCGATCCCAGGACCCTGGGATCATGACCCAAGCCAAAGGCAGACGCTTAACAACTGAGCCACCCAGGCCCCCCTTTCACAGTAGGTTTTGGTACACGCTAGTGAAAAATGAGGAATAAAAAGAGAATCATGTAAATAATCCTTAAAGAGGAGACAAAAATACTTGGATCATTGCTATCTTTCAGAACGCTTGCCTGAGTCTACGAAATCAGTGTTTTTCACTCTTGGGGAGTTCCAGGACACTGAAAAATTATGAACCTGTTCCCTAGAATACAGTGTTGTGCATGGAACTTTGAAACGTTCACAGATCTGAAGCCCGTCTGTGGACTCTCCATGGGTCTGTGGTTCCCACTGAGAGCCCTTTTTCCTGACTACTTGTTACAGTATCTCAAGAATGAGAAATCTTTTGTTGATTGACCCTATTTTCATAGTTCTAAGTGCTCCTACCAAGCGATACGGGGTGTTGCCATGCCTATCTGAAAGAATGAGAAGCTTTTTTTTATTGTTTGTGTGGGTTTTGTTGTTGTTGTTGTTGTTTTGAGCCGCTGACCAAGTCCATGGTATCCAGCAGTTTTATCACTGATCACCATGTGGCGAAATTTTTAAAGAGACAGTGGCCAAAAAGCTGGACTCTGACCTCTTTGACCTCTGATTTTGCTGCAGGACAGAAATGAGCCCATGTGTTCAAGTCTGTGACTAGTGATGTCTTTTCACACGCATTTAGTGTTTTGAGTTTCAGAGCGCTTCATGGGTATTATTTAATCTGTCATCCCTCCCTAGTAATCCTGTCAAGTAGGTAGCACAGGTGTTTATTTAGGCTTTTTAAATAAGGGTGAATTGAAGATACAAGCAGGTTACTTAAATTGCCCAAGATCACAGAAGATCAGTAGAGCCACACTTAGGACCAAGTCTACTGTCTGTTAGACTACAAAACTCATGTAAAGTTTGAAAGCTCTTCTTCCATTCAATCCACAGATATTTTTTTTTGAGAGACTGCTGAACGACAGACACTGTTCTAGGCCACTGTCATTCCCTTTTCCCGTTATCATGGATATTTAGAATTACCTGAAGTTATCTCAAGATATTGCGTGAGGTACCTTGAAAAGTCTCATAGAAATTCATAAATTACTTAGGAAAAACTAAACTTTTTTAAAGATTTTTATTTATTTATTTGATAGAGACACAGCGAGAAAGGGAATACAAGCAGAAGAACTGGGAGCGGGAGAAGCAGTCTCCCCACTGAGCAGGGAGCCCAATGCGGGGCTGGATCCCAGGACTGGGCATCTGAAGCCCAAGGCAGACGCTTAATGTCTGAGCCACCCAGGCACCTCAGGAAAAACTAAATCTTTTAAACCTACTGCAACTATGGCTCAAATAAAGATATAAGAAGTCAGCCAATTGGCCATATCTTGTTATCTCTTAGGCTTATCAGGTAGAAGGATAACAACCAAAATATAATACCTAGAACTGTATCTATTTTATCTTTTTTTTTTAATGTTTCAGCATTTTCCAACTATAAGGTTGCTATAATCAAATGAACCTTTCTATTAAGTAGGTACTTCTTAGCTTCCTGCCAGGTGTAACTGCTTGGCTGTGGGTTATTACTCTGTGTACAGTGCAGCGTCTCTGGGAATTAATGAGCAAGGAGCATGATGACAGCAGAGCTGAGCTTGGGTGGCAGAAGGGGTTAGTGCCCAGGCTAATACATGCTTCAGCTGAACATGAAGACTTTCAAATGTTTATTTAACATTTAACATTGAAACATGAAAGTTTTCATCAAGCTTCAAGTGTCCCCAAAACCCCCTTCATAAATAAATGTTTATCACAGAATAGGTATGTAACCTACCAGCCACGATTTAGCAATAAACATACTGAGTTTAAATATTTGTGAGTGAGGGGCGCCTGGGTGGCTCAGTGGGTTAAAGCCTTTGCCTTCGGCTCGGGTCATGATCTCAGGGTCCTGGGATCGAGCCCCGCATCGGGCTCTCTGCTCCGCGGGGAGCCTGCTTCCTCCTCTCTCTCTGCCTGCCTCTCTGCCTACTTGTGATTTCTCTCTGTCAAATAAATAAAATCTTTAAAAATATATATATATATATATTTGTGAGTGAATCTCAAATCCCAAATCCTATAAGGTATTTTGGATGAAATGCTTTAATTGTTGTTAGCACACTGTATTTGATCCTTTCTAAGGCAAATTTTTTTTTTTTTTTTTTTTGGTTAGGGATACGTAAACTGTGTCTTACAATCAATACTTCTTAACTTCAAGGACATAACAGTAATTACAACTTTTGTACAAGACTCTGCACAAGCATCTTAACTGAACCTCAGAATAATCGTAAAAGTAGAAATAATTGGCATTTTCTGTTTTGCAAATGAGGGAATTGAAACTCAGAACTGTTAGGGAAATCATCTGAGGTTCTGTAAGTAGAAATAGTAAGAATGCTCATCTTTTTATAGGTAAAGCGCTTCAATCTACATGATCTTATTTTTTTTTTTTTTTTTTTCAGAATCAGGGTGATTATCCTCTTGATACCAGGCCAAAAAGTTTTCCCTGCACCACGTTATCAGGATAAACCACTGTGGAAACAAACAGCCATACTCACAGGTACATTAATAATCCAGCCTCTTCATGGATCTTGTAGCTACACGTCGGAGTTTGTCCTTAATGACATAAAAAAGCATTCAGTGCAGTCTGTTATAATCACGTGACTTGAAAATTACGATCCTTATTGGAGCTTTACCATAAGCATCTTCAGTTATTTTAGTATCCTTTCACAGCCCCTTCATCAGGGAGATTTTGGGTCAAAGTAGAGTGATTATCAGGCTGATAATAGTAATCAGCTTCCTTGTTCTCATCACCTGATGTTGCTTATGCACCAAGTGTGACCAATTTTTCAAATATGCATTAGTAGGCATTACACTAAAGGACTGAACAGGAAAAGCTAGCTAACCTCATCTTCATTCCCTTATCCTTGAAATATTGTCGTGCTCCTCTCTGAAAAGCAGAACTTAACGGTCTGTTTACCAGTAGTTATTGGGAATTTGTGGCTCTTTATTTCTTACTATTTTTACTTTTATATATAAGTTCTTCAAAATTTTCTTTCCTGTGTTTTGTTATATCACTTTTCATGGCACAATTATAAATGTCATTATCTTAACATTTTTTACTGTCTCTTCTTTGGGGATTCACATACTGAAGTCACTTCCAAAGGTGTGTCCCTTCCTCCAGCAATAGGGCCCTCCAGGCCCCCAAAACTAGATCGGGCTATTTATAAGGTACGTGCTAGTTTGTACTCAAGACAGAAACTTCCTTTCTGATATTCTTCCTACATGGCCTTAGAAGGAAAGAACATGAGTTTGCGATAGAGTCGTGAGGTTGAAAACCAGATGGGAAACATCCCAGGAGCTGCCCCTCACCACATTCATTTGCCTCCTGGTGGAACTCAGTCCCCTCCGTGTGGGTGTCTCTTATCGGTAGGGATATGCCCTGTGGAGCCTCGAACTCGGGCCTGCAGTGGCTTACGCCGGGGCTCTGTGAGAGCACTGGGACTGGAGCACTACGCCCCACAGGGCTGCCCGAGGCAGCGACAACAATTTCATCCTCCCTCCCGCAGCCAGGATTTATTTTTCCTCTCACTTGTGTAGCAATCCCGGCTTCCATTTTCATATTTAGAAAGTGAGTTCAGTTGATGGACACTTTGTATAATAAAAAGCTCTCTTAAAGTACACGCACAGGCTCACACAGAGGACAGAGAGTGGCAGCACCCCTGCCCATGGCTTTCACGGAGCTCATTTGTAGAGCGCGGAGCTCGGTCCTGGCTATGTTTATAGCACTTTAGCTCCGCTTGTGAGTTTGGAACCCTTCCAAAAAAAGAAGAGAAAGACATATATTATTGTTTATAATCTGCTTTATTCCGCCAAACCTTAACTGAACAGACTTGTGGATTGCTGTTTAAATCCCTCAGTGCCTTTAACTACCGATGCAGAAAGTGGTTAATGCGCGTTCTAAACGGAGCTTGGCATCCACTCCAGGAAATCACTTTAATTGAGAAGCATTAAATGTTCAAATGAGTCTAAAAAAATCTAAAGCCAGCACACATACTGAGTATAAAAGTCCTGGCCCATCAGTAATACAGGTTCCTGGTTATCACAGCCCTCTAGCCTGGGTAAGCCTAAGCCGCGCCGTCGACAGGTGTCGAAAAAGTGACTTTCAGTTCCCTAGGTCGTTATCTGCAGGCAGCCAGCCTTCAAGGGGTCCACGTTAGCTGTCAACTTTATAGATGTTTGGTTTTCTGGAATAATAAGCTGGTCCCAGGTGACTAAAATATGAGATTTAACCCCGAAGTCCTTGCCTGGGCTTTCCGTTGCTATGTGGAAGCCATCTGTTGAAACCTATTTACCATTTTAATGACCTTTAAAAAAAAAAAAAACAACTGTATATTTCCAGCTCTAAGTGTGTGCCAAGACCACTTTTTTGGGTCTGTATTTTATCTTTCAGGAAGTAATTCCCAGCCTTTCCAAAATCCCCAAACCCCTCCCAACAAACCGTAGATCCTGGTCCAGGGTTGGCAGGAAAGTGAGAGAAAGACAAACGTTAAAAACAAAAACAGAACTTTCCCGGCTCTGGAGATAGCCCAGCCTGCGTATCAGTCTTGAAAATCCCGGCATTTCCGAGGGTGCTGAGCAGCCTGAAGAAGGAATGAGGCTCGTGGGCACCTTTTTCTCCCGGGAGCCCCCCCCCCCCGCCCTTTAGGAAAGGAGGATCGTGTATCCATCAGAGGTGTCCTATGCCTCATTCATTTACTCTCAGAACAACATACCAGTTAACAGCATACCAGAGTCCACTGTTTGCGCTCACTGAGGGAGATGGCCAAAGGAAAGATCGCCAAAGGAAAGGGTTTTAAAGGAAGATCCTGAAATCACATTGGACAAAAATGAGAGAAGAAAATGAATGCAGAAGTCATCCAGGCACGTGTGTTCCGTGCAAAAGCCCCACCCACCTTCTCCAAAAAGATGTTACCCACTGTCCTAGGGCAGAAGTGGATCATCTAGATTTTTATTAAACAGTTTGGATGGCTTATTTTTATTACTCCTTTCAGAAATATAATTTTTTTTAATTTAAATTTTATTTTTTTTAAACATATATTTTTATCCCCAGGGGTACAGGTCTGTGAATCGCCAGGTTTACACATTTCACAGCACTCACCATAACACATACCCTCCCCAATGTCCATAACCCCACCCCGCCTCTCCCGACCCCCCTCCCCCCATCAACCCTCAGTTTGTTTTGTGAGATTAAGAGTCACTTATGGTTTGTCTCCCTCCCGATCCCATCTTGTTTCATTTACTCTTCTCCTACCCCCAAAAGAGTTCCTTTTCCTACTGACTTGGCCCCATTTTAGAAACACTGCGGTTTTTTTCTGCAGCAGAGTGGCCACTGCCTACTTCCCCGAGGCAGCAACCGTGCACACAGCCAAGCAAGCAGCCCGCACAAGCCCTTCGCTCACAGCCCCCTGCACAGCGGGCAGAGCACCGGGAGTGCCAAATGATAAAACTGAAGTGTCATTCTTCTAGGGAATGCAACAATGTTCCTTTTAGACTGTAAAGGACGATTTTGAAACGATGCCTCAAGTAGCAAATCTAAGGAAATACATCCAGATACGTGAAGGATCACCTCTTGCAGTTTTCTTCTATAGTTTGGCAATCAGTTAAGTTTACAACACAATGATTAGCCTTTGATCTCTTATTAACCTGTTCTGTTTTGGCTGAGTTGAATCCTACACCCAAGGAGAAAGAAAGAAAAGCCGTGAAAATACTGAGTGTTGAGCCTTCATTCGTCCTGGGTTTGTGTCTTATTTTATTCTGGCCAGTGATTGCTTTCCTATATTCTTCTTTAAGCAGCCGTCTTTTTGAAAAGCCACTGTCAGAAAATCACACTGCTCAGGGGCTGGTTTCTAGTGACCACCAAAAAAAAAAAAAAAAAAAAATCAGATCCCCTCTGCTTCCTTTGTGAGCTGAGAACACATTTCATAATTCCAAAAGTTACTAGACTGGCATTGTGCTGGCAGCTATGTGCATGGAGTACAAAGTGGAAACGGTCCAGTGACTGTCAGCCTGACATACTCAAAAGGATTGCCAGCGTCCCAAAGGCAAAGACTCCATGTAGACAGGCTGAGGGCGAGGGGTTTGCTTTTGGAAGCCTCGAGACCTGGTGCGTGGTGCACACACTAGCAGAACTCTCGGACGCCATCATCAGTGCCTCGGGGATACTCGGATGAGTAATTAAATTGAGGAGCAGCAGAGCCCTTCGTAGCCGCTTCGTGACTCTCCCTCGCAACCACGCAAGGGACTGGGCCAGTGAAGGAAACAAGTCCTTGTGTCCAGCACCTCCTGGTTCCCCCGCCAGCACCCCCACTCCCATGTGACGCTCTCATCTTCACCCATCCTGGCTGCCTTTCTTGGCCTTACGAAGTATTTACCCTAATTCCCTCTCCTGATAGCAGAGATTTGGGTCTTCACTAAAAGACCTTCAAGCCCCCCAAGAATCTCGCTGGATGTCGCTGCGGTGTCGTTCCTGTGTGACGGCACAGACCGTGGGGCACAGCACGCGCCCAGGAGCTACGTAGTCGGGACAAACTGGGGGCAGAATGGGACTGAGGACTCAGGAGTCCAGAGCCCTGCCCCCTTCCCTTGTACCCAGGCAAGTTGTTCTTGTGGGCAGTGCTGCTCACACAATAGGATGACAGAGAAGCTGGCACTACCACTGTCTAAGGAGTCTCCAAATACGTCACCATGCGCTCCAGGAGAGCCAGGGGCTAACGTGATGAATGCGTTTTGTCTGCCCAGCCTCAGCACACTCCATCAGCACCGTCCCGTAGAACTCTCTACAGTGACCGACGTGTTCTGTGTCTGTGTGTCCGAGTAACAGTAGCGACTAGCCACACGTAGCTGCGGAGCACTCGAAACAGAGCAGGCGTGAAGAAGGGAACTTGCGGTTTTACTGAGTATTAATCAGTTGCAGTGTAAACAGCCACGTGTGTCTGGTCGCTGCCATACAGGCAGTGCACCTGTTTGGGATCTTCTCTTCAAATAAAACTCATCACTAATGGAAAAAGCACTCTAGTTCTTCCTAGATGGAAACCCAGCTCTAAAGAAATAGGAGGACTTCAATTTTTTTCTTTTCTTTCTTTTTTTTTAATGAAAGAAGCTGTGTTGCTTTTTTCATTCCAGCCAACCTTCAGATCCTGCACACTAATAAAGCCTCTGGCAGAGGACAAACCTGAAGATTCTTCTAGAAAAGCTCATCAAGGAGCCCGGATAACTCTGATGAGGTGTTTCTATCCTCCTGTGCACCTCTCACCCAAACATAGATGTTTGCACATACTTTCCCTAGGGAGAAAATGTTGAAGTGGGAACCACTTTTAAAATGCACCAGGACAAACATTAACTAAGATTATGTGGCCAGTGGGTTTTCTCTGCCCATCCCCTAAGTTTAGAAGCAGAGGATTGGAATCCAGAAAATTGCTGTCAGCAAAGCCAGAGCACTTCCTCTAATCGAACCTTTCCTGGGTACTTCTGGTATTGATGGCTGTAAGTCGTCCTGGCATTCAGAGTTGTATTTTGGGTTTCTTTCCAGTGGTGAAAGGACCCCATGTCAGCTTGGCTTTTTGTCCTAATTATATCAAGAGAAAAAACATCCAGAGAACCAAAATGAAAAAGCAAGACACATCCGCTTCTAAAGAATTTCCATATTTATTTGACATAATTTTACCATACACATCTCATGCCAACACAAAGGAGGCGTATACAAACAAACGCACCAGCTTCTGTGTTCCAAAGTCACATGGCAATAAATAAGGATGGGTGGGTCCTTTTTTTGTTCTTTTTTTTTTTCCCCCAGGAAATGAGACTTCATTTCTTTTTAACTGTACAAAATTTACACTGCCAAGGGTGAGGGCCACAATCCAGAGCTTAGGGGATCTGGGGCTTTGAGGTCTGAATGCAAGTTCAGAGCAGCTTCTGGGTCCCTGCAGCCCTGAACCCACGCGTTTGGCTGCACACAGTCCTCGAGTGGGGACATACACATGATTCTGGTCTCTAGGTGGGCAGCAGACGAGAGCGGGGGTATCCTCCTCTGTCCACCTGTGCTCTGCCTCCCTAAGGAAAGGAATGCTTGGCACACCTCCCAGACCTGCAGCTGCCTCCTCACCAGAGCTAGCAGCAGGAAACTGTGCTTTCCGTGGGGTCCTACCAAGCAGTGTGTGGATGGGATGGCTTTGCCGCGCTCTCTCTCTTTGGCTCCAGTCACCATGTTAGAGCAGTTGGAGCAACTACTGCAAAAAGGGCCAACTGACCAATCCGAGAGAGAGACAGTGATGTGCTTTTTTATTTAGCTTTCAGCATGCCCAGAGCCCGTCAGCAGCGGCCAATAAAACAAAACTCATTTCCGCTTAATTGAATTTTTCTTCATGTCACGGTTTCCAATTTTTAAAGTGCAGTGTTTAAAAATGAGCCTCCTCAGGCCTTCCAGCCACTGCTGGCTGAAGAGGTGTGGTCGTTATTTCCGAGGATATAACCGAGATGTCAGTCGGGGTGCGTGGGAGGGGTCACGCAGGAGCCTGGGGGGCCAGACGTGCACCGTCAGCGGGCACTGCTGCTCGGCTGAGGCCTTAGAGCCCGTCCTGCAAGGAGGCAGTTATCTCAAAATAACCAGCTTGAGCTTCAGAGACGTTAATGTCCTTTGTTCTAGCTACACTTTCTGCAACGTGAGCTTCAGTATGAAGATCTAATGGCCCCAGTGATCTTACTAGATTTCATGTTTCACGCTCAAAAATAAACCAAAACAAAACAAAACAGAAACAAAAGACCAACTTTTAAAGACACTCCAAAATGCTTGTCTTGGGTCTTGTTCTCTTTCCCTGATGTTTATTCATTCACAGGAGTAACGTGATAACGTACAGCCGCTGATTTTCATTCTACATTACAGTCCTGACTACCAGATGGGGCAGGAAAGAGAAAGGACGAAGATGGAGCGGAGTTGGCCTTGAGTTTGCCCAGCAAGTCCCTGAAAGGAGCCAGACTCCCCAGCAACGTGATTTACCCAGAGGGCCGGCTTAGCCCTTGGATTTGGGATTTCCTCTACGCTTTTCTTAAACATCTCAGCAAATGTAGATCCTTCCATAGCCACTCGGGCCCCATTTTTGCTCACACCAGTTATCCCTGGAAACTTGAGAGGTGGGGAGTTTGTTTCTCTCTCTGACTTTAATTGGCTCCGGGATTCCTACCCTAAGGTCTATGAGGCGCTGCAGATAACGGTTGCTAGCTCATTGCCCTCTTAGAGCCAAAGACAGATCCAAATATTGTAAATGCCTTTAGAAGTTCTCGTTTCATTTGAAAAATTCATCCGTATCGTTTTAGCAAGGAGGAAACTGCTCCCATGTAGCACTTATCCCTCGGTAGTAGAGGGTTCCTAGGGTATTAGCGTATGAGCACAGTGAGCGCTCGCTGAGTGCCTTTAGGAGAACATCAAGGCGATGAGCCACGGAGGAGCCAAGGAATCGTCTTGGCTTGCGGTGGCTCCGTGGGGCCCTGGCCCAGCCACACGCCAGCCTCACATGTGAGGAGACCCCCCTCAAATCGGAGGCCTCTGGGGGCTGTACTGCTAAGTGAGGCACCAATGTTGCCGCTTTCTGGGGAGGGGGCTGTAGGGAACGTCATGCAGTCTCCCCGGCTTTCTGGCCGGTGCTCTCAAAAGGGCTCTTCAAGCCGGCCGACCACCCCCAAACCCAAGAGGCTGCTACCGCCATCGACTGCGCTGCCGTCTGGGTACAGGGGACGTTATGCTCCTGGTGGGAACCGGGAGCCCTTCTCCCACCGCCCCCGAATCGGGGAATGAGCGTGAGGAAGTCACTTACAAACCCCAAAACAGGTCAACTTCAGTTGATCTTAAAAAACCAGCGCCACACACAGAGGGGGTCTGTCTCTCCAGAGAGCGCGCCCTCCCTGCGCTGTACGCGCCAAACCTGGGAAGTGGCTCTGAAGTCCTGGGAGTCCCTAGGCCGGTCAGGCCGAGATACTGGTGAGGGTGGGACAGTTGGTCACTGGTCCACAGCCCAACACCGTCTCTCTCCTGCGTCCCGTGAGCAGCCTGCAGACACTGGCTGGAAGCAGCTGGCCTCCAAGGGACAGTTGTGTCTTCCTTTCCTTCACACGGCTTATCGTCTTCCGTGCGTGTCCCCACTCCCGCTCCCGGCGTTCCCACCACTGTGGAATCCCCAGGAGCAACCTGGCTCGGTGTGACACAGCCCCACCCCCACATCTGGAGCCTGAAGAAGTCTAGGTTTGCGGACTCTCCGGGCAAAAGTCATAGCAGTTGCAGCGCACCAGAAAGTAAGGGGACAATCCCAACTGATGAGAGCAAAGGTGGCCAGAAGGCTAATCCCAGGAATTCACGGACTACGCATTTCAAAGCCTGACTGGCCTCAGTTTAGTCCTGGGAAGGCGCCTGTAGCAGACCCAGCAGCCAAAGTGGGGTGTTTTAGGCTTCCTTTAGCCTGCCCACCAGCTGCCTGAATCCCAGGGACCTCAGAGCGGGACAAAGCACTCACAGAAGGGGCCAGCACCCTTAGGCTCCCTGGCCCGTCACTTCATGTGATAGCGAGGCAATGCCTGCGTACCTTTTCCTACTCTCTTGTTTAAGAAGATGGAGGCCAGAAGAAGCCGACCACCGTTTCCCAAGGGGACCGACTGCCACCCGGCTCCTGCCCCGTGGGGTGCGCTGCAGAACTCGCTGACGGACAGAGGTGCGGGGCATGAAGGAGGACTTGCGGTAGCAGCCCAGAGAAATGCAGCCAGAGAACCACCTGGAACCCTTCGGGCGATCTTAGGGCTGCTCCCTAGTGATCCTCTCCAGCAAGATGGGCCAAAAACACGCTACTAGTTCTTGGAAGACACCAAAACTGTCCAATTTGAGTCAGCTACCCCAGAGAAAGCTCTCATTTCTCAAGGGCTGGGGTGGGCTGGCTGCCGGTGGGATGGGCTGGCAAGCTCGTCTGCACCAGCTCCCGCCAAGCAGACTCGGGCCGGTGCAGCCTGCGGGGTGGGGAGCTCAGGGAGGCTCGTCCGCTGACGCAGCTAAGCGGCCTGCACGTTTAGAATCCAAATGCGCCTGCACGTTTGCACTGATTGTCGATCTGTTCTCTCCATATTCTAGCTTTGACCACTGTGTAACCCACAGCCTGCGTTGTGGAATAAATGATATGAGCAAATTAAAAAGGCACAGTGTGCACCGAGGGGACTCGTCGGGCAGTCGCTGTGATGGTCCAGGGCCACTCAGCTCCAGCCTGAGTCACCTGCAAGGAAAACCACTTCTTGCCATCAGGGGTTCAGTGATAGGGATGGGATTTCTTAAAAACCAAAACTGACAAATATTGTCTGGCTTGTACTTCTGGGCAGGAAAGAAGGCATATTTTTCATAGAAAAAAAAAAAAGAAGAAGAAGAAGGGGACGTTTCCAATATCAAATGGTGGCCATCAGAGTTTTCACTGACCATTAATAAGTGACTTTTTATTTTCAAAATTAGAGTTCAATACGGTGGTCCAGAAATCACTTTTATTATACTCAAGGGCCATGCCTCCTCTACCTCAGGGATCTCAGTTGTGGTGAGAGCAGTGGTTTGGGAGGCATCTCATGAGACACCAGTCGGAGCAGAGTTCCCAAAGGCCAAGGTGGCCTGACAGTCACCTCGTGCTACCAAGCACCGAGCAGCCAAAGCCTATAAGCAGGGTGGGGGTAGGAAGCCACCAAGCAGCACCCTAGCGCTCTAGGCTCTGCGCCCCTGTGCCGTGTTCTGAGAGGAGGCTGCCTTCCCACGACACCCGCAGGATAACAGGGCCCTAGCGTGGTCTGGTCTCTCGCCCGCCTAGGGATCAGCGGACGACTTCCATTGAAAATAATGGAAATTCACATTGGCGCGCTTTTGATCCTGAAAAGGCAAGTCTCTTTTGATCCTTGAAGATATTCTTTCAGGCCAGGATGGGTAGGGTGGGGAGGAGAGATGTTTAAAAAGGAGGATGATCCATTTCATCGAGCCAAGAGGCTGGGCTCGTGGGGAAGTCGGGATAGCCTACACTGCTTCCTGTGGAGATGTCAGAGGTGGGTCCCCCAGCCATGGCTCTCAGCGTCTGGCTCACTCCCTGCCCCGCATGCGCAATGATGCCCAAATTACTGTCCACCGTGTAATCCAGCCCATTGAGCAAAGGAGCGTGGGATGGCAGGGACGATATGGAGGAGGGAGATTGGGGGACTCCATAGGGGCTCCCGTCTCTCAAGTCCTGATAGGATTGTCCTGTCCCGTCCATGGAGAAGCTCCCATTCATTAACTGTCCGCCTGTAACGTCCCCCACGTTGCCATAAATCCTATTGGTGTGGCCAAGTTCTGAGAGAATTTGATCCTCTGTGGACAAAAGAACGGAGATTTATTGTCAGCCGCCAGGACTCTGGTGGTCCCTGTTCTTCACAACCTAGGAATACATGTGACCATGAAGGCGCCCAAGGGAGGCCGCTGTCTCACTGCCAGGCATGTGTCAGAAGCCACCACCGTCCACCTGGCAGCCCGAGACCGACCCACAGAAGAAACACCTGCAGAGGCTGCTGGCAGGTCCCAGGGGGCTGGACAAGTGTCTGGTGAGTTCACTGGTCCCATGTGGCTCACGGACTAAGCTACACTAAAGCATATGAATGCCTGAGCTTTGTGGGTCATCTGTCAACGCCCCTTCCTTCTACAAATGGAAACTACGTGCTGATAGGATTTCATCTAAGAGCTTTCAGGCTGGGAAAACTGCTTGGTTTCTTTAGTTGGGAAAGAAGACCCATGTGGGGTGGGTAGCTGAGGGCCACTCTTGGGCATGGACACAAAATCCTTCTGGTCTACCTGGAAAAGCAGTTCAGTATTGAAGGACTCGGTTTCTCTCTCTCTCTCGAATACGCTCTTCACTGGGGACAAAGTATTGACTTGATGAAGGCAAATGGGCCTTCTTGTTTCTTGAAGAATTTCATTAAGGGCTTCTAACGGAACCTGTGCTACCCGGAAGAATGCATCTCTCCAACAGAGGCGAGCGGTTTTAATCTTAAGAAAGAAGAGTTCTGTAGTTACCCAGAGAGATCCATGACATGGGGGTCCTACCTGCGCCCAGCAGAAAAGAGCTACAAAGCAAGACGCAACGATCCCGCCTGTTCCAGACGTTCATTCTGGCAGCTCGGATCAGACTAAATGGCTTTCCTAACTCCACCAACACAACAGGAAGGGGAGCACAGGCTCTTGACCCCTTCCCAGGACCCCAGAGGGCAGACCTCCCAAGTAAGCAACAGTCCTTTCAGGGCACCATGCTCTGGCCCCCAGCTGGTTCCATCCTCTGCCCCACGAACTTCCTTCTCTATTCCCACCCTGGGCCCGTGCATCAGCTCCTCTCAAGCCTCCCCAGACTAGACATCAACACCCATTCCTTCTACAACCTGCCCCAGGTCTGCCCACCCCTGGCCCCCCACCTGCCAACTCCATCCAGAAAATGAAAAGGGGGAAAGAGCTCATGCTCTTTAAAGGGGAGCAGAACGGTGAAGGCTCAGCTCCACTGGAAAATGGCCATTATCTGGCCTTTCGCCTACACCTGTCATTCCATACAACCCTCTGTGGGTGCCACAGGCTCCCTGTGGGGACAGTCATGACTTCCAAGTGTACCACTGTGCTGAGCTTCACCCAAACACATCCACAGTCGGTTGTGTTCATCAAACCCCACAACAGCACTGAGATGGGCAAGGATGTAGTTGTTCCCCACTTACAGATGTAGAAACTGAGGCTCAAGAAAAGCGAATGGATCTGAGAGAGCCACAACTGGCAACCAGATTTCTGAGCCACACCCACCCCACCCACTGCCTATTCTTTCTATCCACCCACAACAGAGGACCTTCCACCGCTGAGGACTCAGTAAATGAGAATAGTTATGGCTGTTTGCAAACAACCTTGGGATCCCAGACATGCAGCGATTTGCCATTTTGCTGACACACGGACTTGAATGTAGCGCATGCGGCAAAGCTTCTGTGCGGGGGCCAGGATGGAGTGAGCGGTGGGGAAGGGATTTCAGAAGTGAGACCTGTCCCCATCCCGCATGGGCTCACTGTGGTGCTTTCCCAGGGCAAAGGGCCTCCTGAGCACGTCCTCCCCGCCACCAGGAGACGAGGACAGGGGCTGCTCCAGGGGATCATGGGAGGAAGGCCAGGGTCCCCCCGAGAGGGAGGGGAATGCAAGAGAGGGACCAAGGACTGGGGCTGAGACACGGCTGTCTGTTCCCAGCTGCACGGGCCAGTGGGAGAGCCCCAGTCCGCAGGAAAGGAGGGGAGGCCTTGGGGCCCACGGTCCTGGGGATCCCAGCTTCCACACTTCAGCAGCAGAGCTCTTGTGTGTCCTACTCCTTGTCCCGTCTGAAAGGGCCACTGCCACCCGCCCGCCCCCCTTCACTGCAAGTCACCGGGAAGAGCCTGGCTTCAGGAGGCAGTTGTCCAGGCCTCAAGAAAGATCCCTCCTGCTTGTCGAGAGCTACTGATCCCCGGGGGCCTTTCCGAAGGCCTCGGCCTGGCGCCTGCAGCCCTGCTCACCTCGGAAGCTCAGCTCACTGTCACTGACCCCACAGTCCTCAGCAGAGCTCTCCTTCTCCCGCGTGCCGCCCGCCCGGCTCCGCTTCACGCTCTTGTAGAACTGCCCCCAGCGGTGCCGCCCCGCGTCCTTCTTCAGGCGCTTCTCCTTGGCCCTTCGGTTCTGAAACCAAACCTGCCACACGAGCACAAGGGACCCACTCGGGGGGTGTCCGCCGCAAACCCAAGGCCCCCAGGGTCCCCACTGAAGCGTCGGTCGAGCTCAGGGCCTGGAGTGTGATGTGCCCGCTACTCCCTCTGCCTCCGGCTCTGCTTCCACAAGCGTCCCCGGGTCCCAGCTCCCAGGGCACTCCATGGGCCTCCCTCCTGCACAGCGTAGATGGCACAGATCACACCCCGGCCCAGCGGGACGGCTCAGGCCTGGGACCCCCAGATGGTGGAGGCGGCCAGGGGCCCGGTGTCTCACCTGAACGACCCTCATGTCCAGGCCGGTCTCGGAGGACAGCTGCTCCCTCACGTGCCGGGCGGGCTTGGGGGAGTTCTTGTAGGCGCTCTTTAATGTCTCCAGCTGCTTCGCGGTGATGGTGGTTCTGGGCCGCTTGGCTCCGGCCTCCGAGTCGTCTGCAGGGAAGACCACTCCTTACCGGGTTCTGCCTGCCCCAAGCATCTGGGGCTCATCCGCCTCCCCCTCTCCTCCTGCAGTCTCGCCTACCATGGGCAGAGCCATGGGGAAGAATGGGGAACGACCCCCCACGGAGCCCACTCCTCACCACAGGCCTTCCCGAGTCACGGAAAAGTGAGGACAATAGTCCCTCGCTCTGGTCCCCGCCCCGCCCGTGCCCCGCCAGCCCAGCCACGCAGGGGCTCCCACCAGACGGAAGGGGTACAGTCCCATGTGCCTCCGTCACGGCACACACTCTGGCTGGACGTCCTGTGGGCGGTGAGGGCGAATGACACACGAATGACGTGTGCTCTGGGCTGCCCCCAGACACCTCTGCCCCTCCTGCCCTCGGGAGCCCCCCACTTCCCAGGTCCCTTTTCGGAGGCCACCCTGAGCTCAGAAGGGATGACCAGTGCATTCACTAGTCATCTAAGCAGCATTCACCCATCATGGGTCGGACCCCGCTATGGGACGCACTGTCAGTTGAGTGGATCAGACACGGGGAGGGCAAGTGTCAGACGACGGATGGCATCAGCGAGGGCCAGTGTGGCTCCACAGGACTTGCTTAGTGCTCACTGTATGCCGGGCGGAAAACGAGCTGCTTACTCGGGGCCAGAGTCAATATTTTTTGAAAACCACTGGTCTGAGGAGGGTTCAGGACAACACACTGCCCGATCCCAGTCTTCCGTGGATTCTGAGCAGATAAGCCTGGAGTTCCCGGCGGTCAGAGGCAAAGACCGGGACGTGCCCGGGAGCACACAGCCAGGGCAGACGGCTTGTCTCCCCTCCCAGCGCTAGACCTCCGCCGTTCCCTGCGGGGCACCCCGAGTCCACAGGCCGCCACTGCGTCCCTGGCTCTGTGGGTCTTCTGGGTTCCCTCTCTCTGGGTCCTTTAAAATGTCACTGCTATATTCCTACCTTCCTTTCCATTTAAGAAAACCCTCTCTTAGGACCAATAACAGCCAACATTTGCTAAGCACCTACTATGTGCCTGGCGTGATCTGAGAACTTCATGTGCAAACAACCCTCACGACAATTCCGAAAGGTGTTTCTTGCAGCTGGAAGACCTGGGTTCAGCCTTCTTGCTGAACGACGGAGTGACGTGGGCGAGTCCCCTCCCTGCTCTGAAGCCCAGGGCACCAGCGCCTGCCCCAAAGGGGCGGCACATGGCCCGAGTCCGCACGGCAGTCACGCCCACAGCAGAGGGAGGACAAAGTCCCCAGTTGTCTCCCCTTGGGCTGTTTTCTGCTCCAGCAGAGCCATCACTGTCTTTGATTCCCTGCCACCCGTTCCCTCTCTGGAGCCCTGCATCCAAAGAATAAGGCTTCCAGAGCCACCACGGCAGAGACTGAGGAAGACCTCCAAAGTTCTCTACTTTAAATTCTATCGAAAGGAATCCGTCCCTTCTGCCCCTATTTATACAGATGACAGTGGACAGCATTTGATGCCACTATGTAATAGGGCACTTTGAATACATCTCTATGGTCTTCAGATCTAAAATGTGAAATAATGAAACCAGCAAAAAAATGTGATTCCTCAAGAACTGTCTAATTTTTAAATAAACCGGCCTAGTGATTTTAGAAACTCTTTTCACCGCGGCCACTGGGATCTACCCGCCATCCTGGGTTGGTGGCCCAGGGGCTCAGAACTGCTGTCTCTGTGCACAGGACTTTCTTCCTGCGATTATGGGGACTATTATGCTGTTATTTTAACATTCACTGTTATTATAATTTAAAATCTTTTTTATATCCTATAACAATGTCATCCAAGTATTCATTAAGTAGTGGTGGCAGGGCTCGTGCTGAAAAATGTACCCAAAAATCAATAACTTTGGTACGGAAGTTAAATGTGATAAAACGCTATGAAGAAGGCCAAGAGAGACCATGATATCCTCGGCTGTTAATTTAGGAGAGAGCATTCTGCAAGGTATTAGAGATAGTGCTGAGAAAATAAAAAGTAGCATTAAGGCAAAGATACACTTCACCAGGTATGGATTTATGTGCTTCCAGAATACATCCCCCCGCTCCTACTTTTTACATTAATTCCTATGGGAAAATTAGTCTTAAAATATGTTGGTTTTGAATTATGCAGGGTCTCCTAGCACTTGTCCCTGGCATAAAATGCAACCTCATTATATTGAAAATGCAAATATCCAGGGAGATGTAACAAATGAACAAAATCATTCACACTAAGGTACAAATAGCTGATAATAGGTCCTTTGTGTAGCCCAAGGGGAGGGAACTGTAAGCCTAAAAGAGGGTTTAGATCAGCAAGGAGGAGTTAAAACATACAAAGAACCAAATGTCCCAATGCAGACAAAGGTCCCCGCTGCACTCAGGTGGCCCGGATTTCACAGGATGGACTGGCCTCTGCCCCACCGGCAGCCGGAGGCGGGAGTCGGGAAAACTGTGTGACCTTCGGCTACCTGAAATCCTAAAGCAGATCTCCCCCCCCCCCCCCCCCCGTTGACATTCCTCTTCCTCCTGCCTCTCACCCTCATTCAGCCTCCCTCTCCACAGGTGCGTCCTATGCAAACCTCAGGGAACGGCCCTGTGTGGCAGGTGCTACTCCCCACCCCCAGTACGGAGCTGAGAAGCCAAAGCTCAACCAGTTACACAGCTGGCCAGGGGGCCCCCAAGTTAGTGACTGAGCAGAGATATCCACCAGCCTCTGATGCCAAGTCCCGTGTCCTCCAGAGGTCTGGTGCGGCACAAAGAATCCCCGGTAGAAGTGTTGGCTCTGCCGTCACTCCTGCCTCCCAGCTGGTCTCCCCACCTCTTGAACCGTCCCCAGCAGAGGTGGGTGCCAGGCCATGAGTGCTCAGGGTCTAAACAAGGCCTCTGAGGATGAGAGCAGCCGCCGGCCCAGAGGGAGGTCACACATTCTTAGTATCTCTGGGGAAGGACTCTGGGGAGTTCCAAAGGCAGCTTGGGATCTCTGAGCCCATCTGCTTTGATGGCTTATCCCTGACAAGATGCCCTAATCTTCTCTGACATCATAATTGACTCCAAAGCAGCAGCATCGGGGGAGCTTTAAGGAACCAGAGCAGATGAATCCGTTAAGGCAAAGAGCCTGGGAATGGGCTTGCCGAGCCCCCGGGAAGAGAACAGGGACTTGAAGGCCTGTCCATCCCGAAAGGCCAGCACTGTGCGGGTTTTGGGAGAGGAGGGTGGAAACCTCTGACTCAGGCATCCCTGCAGTGGTGTCCCGCTCCCCTCCCACCAAAGCCAAGCTGGGCTCCAGCTGCCTCACCAAAACGGCCCGTATACCTCTGCCTCCTCGCCACCACAAAACCCTCAAATTCATTTCTCCATGTATGGATCAGATCTCTGTAACACATGGGCATGGGGGCCCAGGAAAGATCTAGAAGGAGATGCATGAAATTGATTTTTGCTCTTTTTTCCCCCCATCAAGCCCAGCGCCATTGAGAGCTGCTTTTTACAGTAACACCCTGAGTTGATAAAAACTCTAGTCAAAGGCAAATGACCTTGATGTTTGCGAGTTTGTGCGTCTGAGATTCCCAGGTAGGGTTTGGCCAAATGCCAAGTCTGGAGCCAGGGTGAAGGGTGCAGCCTCTGGGGGCACAGCTGTGAGTGAGCCGCCGGAGGGGGCGCTGCAGGGGAGGGAGCTTGGCCTCCCTGCGGGGCCGCAGCCCTGTCTGGGTCCTGGAAAGGCCCTGGGCTGCTCGGGAGCATGGCCCTGGAAGGCCAGAGCAGCTCACCCTGGGGCCCTGACATCAGGGTCAGCCTTGTGGAGGTCTCCACACGGCAGACCCCATTCAATAGGCTGAGGGGGCTCAGGGGAGGGCAGGATGGGCGGAACGTTCTGTGGCTGACTGGAGTCTCTCAGAGTGTGAAGACTGGCTCCTGCCTCAGGGACTTCAGGAGACACGAGGGGTCCTCACCTCTCAAGGAAAGGGGGGACCCTGCCCTCGACAGGCCTGCAGTCGGAGAGGGAAACAGAAGTGTGAGCTGACATAGGCCTCGCTCCGGCTCTCACTGACAGAAGCCTTTGAGGTGTGGGAGCGCCAAGGTTCACGTGCACCCCAGTACACAAGACTGCTGAGAACCCGGTGTCCACGGTAGACAGCGCCCTGTCCCAGGCCCCCTGCCAGGCCAGGAGCCACCGCCACGAAGAGCACAAGGTCCTGACTGTTCTTCAGCCGTCGACTGATGTGGGGGCCAGGCCCGCTCTCAGGCCCCGTCATCCCACTGAGGCTGCAGCGAGGCCAGCCAGGGCCAAGGGATAGGGGGTGATGGGAACCGTCCCGCAGGGGTCTGCGGAAGCTTCTCAGAGCGGCAGGGTGTGCGCAGGGCTCCAGGGGAAGGGCAGCTCGGCGCTGGCAGGACGCGGCGGAGGGCTCGGCCTGGACCGAGGTCAGCAGCAGGCCTGGCTTACCGTTCTGCTTGGCCGTCTCGTAGTCCTCCTTGCACACCAGCCGCCCGTCCTCCATGAGGTAGAACTCGTCCCCCGTGGCCAGCTGCCGGTTACAGATGATGCAGGCGAAGCAGTGCAGGTGGTAGACGAAGTCCTGGGCCTTGCGCACCACCTGGGTCGGGGGGATGCCCTGCTGGCAGGCCGTGCATTTCGTGCCGAAGCGCCTGTCGGGGTAGCACGAAGGGATTAGAGCACAGCGGGGAGGGGGACGGTCCCCCACTTCCCATCACATCAGCCCCTTTCCCACCCACCGCTCTGTGCTGTCCATGTGCATCAAGGCCTGCGTCCCCCAGCCCCTGTGCTTACCGTCCCCTCGGTCCCCGGCTAGCCCCATGGCTTTGCGGCCCAGGTTCTCTCACCACCAAATGAGGCTGCATCAGAGCGAGTTTCCAGTGCGTCTTCTAAGGCCAACATACCTGGGCTCCCACTTGCCCGATCCATACGCCCAGTTCCCTCTGAGCAGGCTGTGTCAGCCTCTGCACCCTGGTCTGCAGCTTCCGGTGAGGCCTCGATGACCAGCCCCACCGTGCAACTGCGTGTGCTCTGGGCTGGTGTGCAAAAGGCATCCAGCGAACACCTACCTCTTCGCGCGCTCCCATGAGGGGATCGAGGAGACCCCACACACCGGTGTCCACACGGCAATCCTGGAGAAACCTGGCTATGGCCGTAAGAGCGGGGCTCTCCCAAAAGCTCCTCTCTCCTGTCCCTCCCCTTCGTCCCACACACACCAAAGGCCTCCAATGCAGCCTCCATCCCCTTCCCATGCACAGCCCCTGAGATGCGCTGGTCTGAGGTGAGCCCAGGAATCTGCATTTTGCACACCCCTGCACCATTCTGGGCAAGGAGTCTGCAGACCTCAGTTTGAACAGCGCTTCTTCGGTTCGCTCTCTGGTCTACACCTTTCCGGGCCAGCGCTGAGGCCAGAGGAAGGCGCCTGCCCCCACCCTGGGCCCAGGGTGGGAAGTGGGGAGAAGGAGACCCACTGAAAGTAGGTTCTAGTGGGATCACTGAAACCCACTTCCCCATGCCATCCAGGTGGTCATAGAGGCCAGAGGGGAACCTGGGGCCAGTGTAGACACGGGTGCTGAAAGGGGGTGCTCCCCGGCAGGTGAGCCCTGGCTGCTTCGGGAGGGAGGCGGGAGGGATTGGAGAGGCAGGGGCAGAGTTTAAAACAGCAATCAACCTAATTATTCATGACATTTCACACAGCAGAACTTTATCTTCTTCAGGATGAAAGACTTCGCCTAATGGATCTGGGGAAGGTTTGATTTTAATGGTCCTTTTAACTAATGCTTATAGGCAGCCTGATTTCCCCTGAAAGGACAGTACATATTTCATCCACATTAATACCAAATAAATTAATTATGGTCATGGCTATCATGATGAATCCCAGATTAATGCAGAATGATGGGTCTCTTATGCGGTAATGATACCTGCTGGGGGGCGCCAGGGGCCCGGAGCGGGCGCGGCCAGCTGCTGTTTCGGGAGCTCCCCACCCAGCCACGCGGTGTCGCAGAGAGAGACGTGGGGGGCTCCAAGTCTCGAAGTGTGGCCCAGGGGACTGCTCTTCTGAGACGAGGTCTGAGAGGAGTGTTGGGGTGTGAGGAGCTGGGGCGTCTGGCTCGGAAGGACCCCCAGACCTTGTTGTGGCCATGGGATTGGGGGGTACAGGAGCAGGCCTCCAGCGCAGGGTTCTCCAGCCCACAGCTCAGCGTGGACTCTGCAGACTACCCCCGACTCATCCAGAATTGTGCATCATGAAGGGTTTCATCAGATTTTCAAAGGGGTATGGGACCCAGAATCAGAACTAACACTTGTTGAATGAATAGATCCGCTGATGACGAACCGCAGTTTATAGAGTATGTACACAGAGACGGCTAAATCTGAGGGTGGAGAACAAAGCATACGGTCCATTCTAGAAAGTTCTACACCTCCCAGAATCCAGGTGAACCCAGGCTTCTTCCACAGCTGCTGTGTAACCGGGTCACCCACGTTAAAGAGGAAGGCAGGCAGGCAGCCGGTTCTATCCCCTGTGAGCAGGAGCGTGCGTGTGTCTGAGGGACAAAGAGAAAAGAAGCCTGTGTGTGCATGTGTCTCTAGTGTGTGTCTTCGAAATGCCTGCAGTGTGTGGATCCTCTCTAGGCCAATTCACAAAGCAAGTGTTAGAAACGAAATCGCGGGGCGCCTGGGTGGCTCAGTGGGTTAAGCCGCTGCCTTCGGCTCAGGTCGTGATCTCGGGGTCCTGGGATCGAGTCCCGCATCGGGCTCTCTGCTCGGCAGGAAGCCTGCTTCCCTCTCTCTCTCTGCCTGCCTCTCCATCTACTTGTGATCTCTCTCTGTCAAATAAATAAATAACATCTTTAAAAAAAAAAAAAGATTATTTAAGAAACGAAATCGCGCCTTCAGCATGCTCCCCGCAAGCCCTCTCGCAGAAAACACAAAAGTCCAGTGTCTACATCCTTTGCGGCAGGTGCTGGAGCACACGCAGCTCCAGAGAAGAATGAGGTTTTCCAAAAAGCAAGCCTGATCTCGTGGAGGGGAGGAGGGCCGAGGGGAGGCTCTGGAACAGAGGAAAGAACCCTCTGGCAGAGGACTACATGTCTCCCCACGAGGAAGTGGACTGTGGCTTTCAGTAACCAGAAACCCGGCTGACACCAGAGCCCCAGAGACATGAAAGATAACGGGGGTATAAATTTAATCTACATACCGACAGTGATTCATGCGTAAGGGGGGCAAGTGCACAAGAAAAATGAAAAATAAATGGACTTTCCCACCAGCGTTTTTTAGCAATTGAAGCAATTTTCCTGATTGTGGGATTTATACCAATAGTAAGTGCGAGTTGCTCCTTATTACCTTTCTCCCCTGGAGCACAGCCAGAGGAACCCTCAATGAGGGGGGCTGTGTGTACCCCTTTGACCCACAGGGCTCCCCCACCTCGGCTCCACCCCAAGGGGCGCCCCTGCGACCCACTGGTCAGAGCCAGTGGCCCCAGAATAAGGCACCACTATGGGGGTGTACATCCAATGGAGACACTGTCCTAGGGCTCCCCGAGCTCAGAGCGGCCCGAGTCACGGAGGAGACGGCCATGCCTGGACGCCTAGATGACTTGTTCCACGACAGGCCATAATGAGACGGCCATAGTTCAAATTCCCTGGTCCAAAACAAGGTCAAACAGTGAACTTGGCCGCTGCACAGAGAGGCAATGTCTCAGCAACCTGACCGCTGTTGAAGGATGCTGGGGTGGGGCAGAGCTGGACGCCAGCCAAGGAAGAGGTTTCTGAGGGATTTTCCAGGTCGGGGTACTACCTGGGGTACTGCCAGGATGAAGGTGCCCCCTCCATCCTGCCCCTGGGACCTACTGTGTGCAGGCCCTGCTCTCTCAGTGCACCTGCATCACCCTGCTTGCCAGAAGGACAGGCTGTCCGGTCCGCCCTGCCTGGCCAGGCCTCCAGGGACAGCGGGTCTCCCATCTCCCAGGGAAGGCAGCTGGAGCCGATCCAAGTGACAAAAAAAATGCAAGGAAGGACTTGCTAATGGCCCCCAGCGCTTTCCTTCTCAGACCAGCATCACTGGAAATTCTGTCCTCCTTGTCCGGCACACAGCGGGCAAGCACCGATGCTGAGTGAAGGAAGGCGAGAACGCAGGGGTGCGCCTTAAAATGTGTGTCTCAACCATCTGGGAGGGACCAGCCCAGATCATGATCCTGCCCCTCCCACCAAAAGCTTCGAGAAAGGAACAGAAACCGAACCAGGCTGCAGTGAGGCCACCACAGAGGAAAACACGAAACTCTGCCTCCCACTCGTGCCGTCCTCATGCTCACTCCCCCACGGTCACGTGCGTGCCCAGCAGCGAGGCCGGTTTTAGGATTCCTCCACACAGACCAGAAGCTGAGGCTCAGATCCGGGGGGGGGGGGGGGGGGGCGGCGGCAGCCACACGTGAGAAGAACAGGGCCAGAGCTCAGGCTTCTGACCACTCAGCTGGCACGTGGCAGGTGTCACAGGAGACGTCCCCAGGGAAGCCGGCCATGGTGCCGCTACCCCGAGAAGGGAACCGGGCAGAGGGGCATCCCCAGCTGCTCAGAGCCACAGGGCATGAGGCTGCCAGCCCTGCAAGGCAGGGGCTGCCCTGGGAACCCTCACCCCGGGGGTGTCCCTCTGACACACCAACTGACCCTGCTCAGCTCCTTCCCTGCTTCTGCCCCAGGGGTCGGCATGATGGGCCTGGCCAGCAGGCTGGGGAAATGCACCAGACATCACAGCCGACAGCCAGGAGCTGCCCCCGACCCTGGGAAGGGGGCCAGGCCTGTGTCCTTGGCCTCACCCTTGGCTCCTGGGCTCAGCCTGAGTTCCCGTCTGCCCATTTCTCTGTCCACCCCTGCTGCTTTTGACAGGCCCGCTGGGGCCACTCTGCAGGCCCAGGACAAACCTGAGGGTGTCTGGATCCTGCAGGAAGAGGGCAACAGGCAGGCCCTGCAGACACGCCTTCTAGAAACAGAGGCACGCAAATCCCGTGGCACACCCTGATTTTAAGTCCTGTCCCAGGATGCCAGGGTCCACATTCTCGGCACGGAAATACGACTCATGGAAGCACCTACTGTGTGCCCCTGTACGCACATCCTTGTGCTTATCCCTCCTCATGGTGGTCATGGCCAGCCTGCCCCCCCCCCCCCCCGCAGCCCCTGGTGAATTTAGCTCCTGTCCTTCCTGCCATCATGCTTGCTGACTTCACTGTCCACGCACCAGTCCTTCCTGGCCCTGCCCCCTCCATTCTTTGACCTCTTCCTCGGAAGGTCCTGGCCTCTACTCTTGCTTGGCCGCTCTCTTCCATGGTCCACCCAGCTCCCTCCCCGCAGCACTGACTCCCACCGCTCAGCTGCAGCCAGATGAGCTGATCCCCTCACTGCCCACAGGTCCTCACGCACCTCCCACCCTGGCTTCCTCCTTACCCAACAGGTGTCGGTCCATCCGCCGTCCACCGTCCGTGGTCCATCTCATGCACCCTTCCCTTCCACACACCCCCACCTTCCCAGCCTGTTCTCCACCCCCAGCCTCCTCCACCCAGCTCCTGACTTAACACCTCCCCAACTCAGTTTACATTTGTGATCAGAGACTCGAGGGGGCCTGAGGAGCCCCCACACTTCCCTAGTCCGTTCGCTCTGCCATGCTCCCAGGCCCCCCTACCAGCCCCGCATCTGCAGTCCCAGCCCGCAGCTTCCCATTTCCCAGACAAGGCCCGCCATGTGCCCCCATGATCCCGTGCAGCCACCCTCTGTCCTGCCTTCCCTCCACCTCCTACTGAGGAGCCAACCATGCTCCTGTTCGAGGCCGACCGTCCACCCAGGCACTGAGTCCGTGTCTTCTTGGCCCATAATTATGATCAGTCCTCCAACAACTGTTCCTCTCGCCCCCACATGGTTAATTTTCCGTATCGACTCGATCTTCCCCAGCAGTGTACAAGCATGCTCTTGTTTCTGCCACTTCAAAAAATGTCTTGACCCCACATGTCCCTCCAGCTACCACCCACTTCTACTCCTTGTATAGGGAAACTCCTCAAAAGAAGGGTCTACATGCAGGGTCTCTAATGCCCCCCATTCCCACTCCTTTCTTGAATCCACTCCGATGGTTAAATTTTTTTTATAATGTTTTAATTTTTTTATAAACATATAATGTATTATTAGCCCCAGGGGTACAGGTCTGTGAATCGCCAGGTTTACACACTTCACAGCACTCACCGTAGCACATACCCTCCCCAATGTCCATTGATGGTTAATTTTATGTGTCAATTTTACTGGGCCACGGGATGCCCAGATATTTGGCCGAACATTATTCTGAATGTGTCTGTGAAGGTGTTTCTGGATGAGATGAACATATGAATCAGTAGGTTGAGGAAAGCAGGTTGCTCTCCCCATTGTGGGTGGGCCTCATCCAATCAGTTGAAGGCGTGACTAGACCAGGAAGGCTGACTCTCCTAAGAGCAAAAGGAAAGTCCTCCCACCTGACTTCCTTGAGCTGCCACATTGGTTTTTTTCTTGCCTTTAGACTTGAACTGAAGCATCAGCTCTTCTTAGCTCTCCAGCCTGCTGGCTTTTGGACTGGATTTTACACTATCAGCTTTCCTGGGCCTGCAGCTTGCTGACTGCAGATCTTGGGGCTTCTCAGCCTCCAAAAATCGCAGGAGCCAATCCTTGTAATAAATCTCTTTGTCTTACACACACATCCTGTTGGTTCTGTTCCTCTGGAAAACCCTGACGGAGATACACTCCAATCAGGGTACCCACCCACCCATTATCCCAAACCGCCCTTGCCAAGGTCACCCATGACCCCAGCATTGCAGACCCAGGGGTCAGGTCTCTTCTTCCCTGACCTTTCAGTGGCATTGGCTCTCTCGCTTCTCCTTAGAACACGGAGCTCACTGCACAGTTCTCCAGGTCCTGCCCCTCCCCTCTGGCAGCCTCTTGCCCAGACCTCTCGCCTAATTCCAGACTGCTCTATCCCACTGCCTTCTCGGCCTCTCTGCTTGGATGTCCACAACCAAACTCCTGATCCCTCCCCACCAGAATCTGCCCCCCTTCAGAGAATGGGGATTTCGTCCTTCTAGTGACTGAGGCTGAAAACCTTGGACCCCTGCACCCAGTCTGTCAGCACACCTTGCTGGTACCACCCCCAAATTCAATCAGAACTGGACCGCTTCTGACCATCAGCAGCGATGCCTCCCTGGTTCAGACCACCATCACTCCTTGCCTACAACTCACAGCATTCCTGGCTTCAGCCCTTCCCCCACACAGCAGCCACAGTGCTCCCACCTCACTCCCCTCCTCGACACCTCCCAGTGGCTCCCCCTGGCTCAAGGTCAAAGCCCAAGTCCCTTACTAGTCCCCAAGACCCTCCACAATGATTTAACCTCCTCTCCTACCGCTCTGCCTGTCCACCGGCCCAGCCACCCTGGCTCCGTGCACCCAGGATGGCTTCCTTCCTTGACTTGAAATGCTCTCTCCCCAGATACCTGCATGGCTCACATCTGCATTTTCGGCAGGTTGCCCCTCACAGGTCGCCTTCTCCAGGGGCATTCCTTGACCAGCCCTGCCCTGCATCCAGCACTTACTACCGTATCTCCAACGGATGCACCACACAGTTCTTGTGTACCGTATCTCTCCACAGCCAGCAGGCGAGCTCCATGCCAGCAGGCCCTGGATCTGTTTGGTTCACCACTGAGTCTAGCACCCGCAGCAGGACCTGCCTAGGGCACATGTCCCATGGGTAGCTGGTGAATAAACAGCAAGGACCCGTGCCAAAGGCATGTAGTAACACACGTCCTCCATGTGGAGAAAACTAGTTCAGAGAGGGAGATAATGTGCCAGAGACCACACAGCCATGAACGGTAAAGACAGGACTGGAACCCAGTGCTGTTTCTTACATGCCCGTGGGGAGGCAGTCAGGGAGGGGCTAGCCCCGGCCCCCGCCAGCCTCTGCTGGGGGAGGGAGGGGCTGCCACAGCACAGTGCCCTGTCCCAAGAAAACAAAATACTGCATAACTTAATTTTATGCTTTAATTGCTTGGAGGTGATTTACAGCAAGCTGTATATTTTTTTCCCAGCTGACACTTCCCTCCATGTATTTCTTTTATCCATCACCACACTTGACAGGTAAGTTGCGAATATTTACTGTTACTGTATGTACCAATATTTCCAACATCTATCACCACCCCAGCCATGTCACGGGCACATAAAGTTCTGCCCACGAATGGTCAGCCTTCTCCAGAAAGAGACAGGGGCTATATTTGGAGAAGGCCTGACGCCAGAAAGTGTCAGAGCCTTGGGCAGGGGAGACACAGACCCCACAACACACACTTACACGGACACCTCCCAGACCCACTGGAATGGCCCCAAGGTGTTCTGCCTTTTACTGGAGGGCGAGGGGGTGCGGTTAAAAATGCTTTTCTTGTTAACAAACATTCAGTGTTATTCTGAGATGCATCCTACCAGAAGAGCTTTAGAATCCGTGACCTAGTCCGGCCCCTCATTTAACACAGAACAAAACCAAGGCCCAGAGAGGGGTAGTGACTTGCCCAAGATCACACAGCTCGTTTAGTGGTAGAAAAGGGGCTAGAGCCCGACTCCCCCTTTCTCTCAGCGGTGCTTCCCCTCCTTCCCTGCTGGGGGTAGATTCACTTCCCAAGAGGCAACGGACATCAGATCCGGACCCGACCCTCTTCTACAAGGGTCCAGCCCACCTCCCTTAATCTGGGTAAACACGCTTCTGGCCCGTGGTCTCAGGCAATTTCCTGTGAGCAGTGTCATAGCAACCACACAACAGGCCTCCCAGGTAGATAGGCCATTCCCTCTCCACAGATGGGGACAGGCTGGGATCTGTCGTCGTCTGGCCCAACCACACCCCCCTCCCTCCCACCCCTGCCCTGCAGCCACCTGACCCACTAACTCCAGGCTGATTCCTCTCTATGCAGGTTTCGCTCGCCCGACACCGAAGCATCCAGTGGCAAGAGCCTCCTGGGACGTCTGCTTAAAAGCAGACAAACCACCCTGAGTCCCGATTCCAGGCCCCAAGTCCGCAGGTCAGCAAGGCCCTCAGAAGGCCCCCGAGCCGCTGTGATACCGGCCCCTCAGAGAGGCCCCGTGCAACAGATGTTCTCGGCATTCCCGGGGCCTCCACCCTTGCTCGATGACTCTCTAATCCCTCAAGACCCCAGTGGTGGTGCGGTATGCACTGTGACAGTCAGTGGTAGGGACACTCAGGGACAGAGGTCCTTCCAACCCCTCCAGCCGGACCGACCTGCTGCGCTGACACCGCGCTCCCACCCCAGGGCCCAACGCTGGACAGGCCGGGCTGCTGGGGACAGGGCCCCTGGAGCCAGACCCCGACTCACACAGGCCCCTTGTGTGTGACCGCGGCCAGAGAACCCGCAGAAAGGGACCCCAGCTGGCAAGTGCTGGGCAGAGCGTTTCAGGAGCCCTGCCAGGGAGAAGCTTCCAGCACCACGGAAGGGCGGTGACGGGCTGAGAGAGGGCACAGGCAGTGGAGACAGAAAGAGAGGGCATTTGGGAGCTGGGAGCGTGACTAAGCACCTGGGATGGAGGTGAAGGAGAGGGAAGGTGGTTGAACCCCAGCAATGAAGGGACTGGGTGCTACCACTGTTGGCCAGTGTCCTTTCCCGGGGTGAAGAGGCAGCTCCAAGAGTCCCTCTTTGCCTGGGGACCCGCGCCAGCTGACTCACAGGCTGATTTGCAACTCTCTGGATCCAAACAGATTCCCCAAGGCCTACAAGTCTCTGGGATGCAGGTCCCACAGATGTCAGGAGGCCTCCGCCCCAGGCTGGGCTCCGGGAGGGGGGGCTGGCACAGCTAAGGGGGGGGGCGGGGGGGGGGGCGGGCAGATAATCCACAGACTCATCACGGCCAGATCTACAGCCTCGGGTCCCAGGGGGAGCTGCTCCGCTAAGTAATTGCTTCTGCCTTGATTACAGGCCGTCGCAAATGACGGTGGGCCTGGTCCCACCAGTGTGTTTGACTCTTACAAATGTCCACATGCACAGACACTATCTGGAACATCTGATCGTTACCTTAAAAGGTTTAATTTGCTTAGCGAGGGAATTAGACTATAAACTATTAAGAAATTATGGAAAGTCACACGTCAAAGAGACCCTCCCCCTGTGGGTTCCCTAAGCACATTTTGCTAGAGAGAGAGAGAGAATGTATGTGTGTGTACACGCATCCACACAAAGGTGTGTAGTTTCCAGAGATAACGCTGACTTGACAAGGACCTTGTCAAGTTGACTGGACCAGCAACCAACCCCAGAACTGAGGTGGCCTCTTCCTGGGGTGACAGAGTAAAGACTGGCTAGAGGCGGTCACACAAGCACAGGCTGGGCCCCCCATCCCCCACAAGAGCTGGGCCCCTGCTCTGGAAAGTGAGGGCTTCGGGCACAGCCACAGAGCTCTGGATCACACAGGGAGGGATGGCACCCTGGGTGGGGAGAACTCACGGGGACTCCTGGCACCACCCCACACCCACAGGCGTTCCGATCAACAGACCTGACATTGCCACTGGACACAGGTCACGCTTCCCCACCCCTCAGGACCCCCACCTCGCCTGCAGCCTTTTGTCGCCTCTGCCCCCAGGAAGGTCCTTCGCTTTCTTCCCCGCATACATCCACCATCACGACCTTAATAAGAACAGTCCTACTAAAGATGACACCCAGCACCTCATCTTACTCAATCCTCAGAACCCAGAAAAGTGGGGATGTTTATTCCTCTCCCCCTTCTGAGGCAGGAGATGGAGGCTCAGGGGTCAAATGTCCCGGGTCACACGGGGGTGGGATTCAGACCCTCTGGGAGGCCCCCTCACGGGACGGCTGAGTGTGGGCCTCTTCCCGCATTACCTGATTTCCTGGGGGCATCTGCCCAGCTGATGGATGGAGGCCCTGGTCACCAGAGCAGTGATGGGGCCAAGGTCACCAGCAAAGACCAGGCCGGAGCCAGTGAGACCACCCCGCGTCCTGGCCAAATGCAGAGCGTGCCAGGGCTGAAACAGGCTGTTCTGAACTGCGGGGATAAATCAGCATCTCCGGGCTCCAAGGACGCCGCTCACCTGCCCTTGGCTGGCAGCCTCGCTCACTGCCTCCAGATTGACTGCTGGGGGAGGGGCCCATGAGGAATGGTGCCTCCCCCCGGCCTGGCTGGGGAGCAGCCCACCCAGCGCCCCCCCGACAAGCAGCCTTCTCTCCCACGGGGTCCCCAGCAATGACCATCGCTGCCCGCCGCGTCGATGGAGGCCTCAGGGGCAGGAAGACACCCCCAGAGACGCTGGAACCCCCTGGAGTGGCAGTCACTCTCAGAACTTGCCTCCGACTCTCCCCTGCAGCCCCCCTGTGGCAAGTGAGCTCACAGGCCTGGTGCCGCAAGCCTGGAATGTTCTGGAAAGCTGTGCTTTACCTAAATGCTGCTCTCTGTGACCCTGTCGCCGTGTTTGTCTTCAGATTGTAATCACTGCTGGTTTGTTTCCCAAACCTTCATGCAAATCCCCATGGCATCTATGGCCCCAGAGCACTGAAGGGTGCCCTCCCAACTCTGCCAGACTGCCCTCCCCCACCTCTGACGTTAAATGTCATCTCAACAGGAAGGTCTCCAAGCTGGGAGCTGGGAAGGGGGAGGAGGGAGGCCAGGAGAAGCCAGTACAGACCTAGCCCCGAGGGACAGCTCTGACATCCCGGCCTTCCAGGGCTGTAGGTCAAGTGGCCACACGTCAGGGCCAGAAATCCAGACACTGATCAAGCAGCCAGCATCGAGCTGGACATGGTTTACACGCTATTTCCTTCCTGTTTCGCAACAGCTCTGTGGGTTGCCATGAGCGTCTTGGAACAGATAAGGCAATGACGTTCAGAAAGCCCTAATCACTTGTTTGCTGACACACAGCTAGTTCAAGACAGGACAGGAATTCAACTGAGCACCGTCTGGGTTCAACAAACCACTCTGTTCATAAAATAACTCCCTTTCATGAAATGTTCCTGCGTCCAGGGCTGTTCTGATAGGCGCCATGAGCACTCTCGCTTTTTCTGAAGAGGACACTGGGGTTCAGAGACGTTAAGGAACTTGCCAAAGGGCACCCAGCTGATGCTGACAGAGTCAGTACTTGAACCAGTTGCTGGAGCAGAGAACCTGTGCAGTTCACTGTGCTCCAGAGGAAAGGAGATGCCAGACAGGAGGAGGGGACCCAGAAGCTCTACTCCCAGACCACCGTCCCCACTTCCGGCCCTGGTCTCTTGCAAGGAGATGGGGTACCTGAGACAGGCAGGACACACGGTCCAGAAAGGGCCTGATTAGCAAACGCAACACAAGATGTTACTGGCTCCTCAGCTTGTGATTCTATTGTAACAGCCTTGGGACCACTGTCTTAGTCAACTCACTGCCTCTTCTCTGGGTCTCAGAATTTTATTTCCTCTGGAGAAAGGCAGCCAAAGACCCGAGAGGCAAAACCAGCGAATAACCCAAATCACCCAAAGTTACTGAACAAGACAGAATTCAACAGCTCCGAGAGGAAAATGCGACAACCACAGAGTACAAGCTTCCAACAATCCTTCTTTCTTTGTCTGGCCCACATCAACATCGCCCTCTGCTGTCAGCCGCCAGTATTACCGCATCTCCTGGGCGGACAGCGGGTGGAAGGCTGACCTCCCCCCACCTCTGAGGTTTTACACACCTCTAGCCGGGCACCCTTCACATACAGTCCTGATTCAGAAGACTTCACACAGAATAAAGGATACCCCTTAGAGTGGTGCAGAGCAGTGGCCCTGCCCCTTGCTATGGGAAAAGAGATTTAAAATACTGATCCTGAAGCTTAGCACCAGAGAGGGGGTCAGGGAGGTCCAAGCCCCCTGAGCAGGACTATGGGCACCTATCAGAAAAGGACAGGGATTTGTCTTTCTTTTTTTCTTTTTTTCTTCAAGGAGCACAGAGAAGAGAGTCTCCCTGGCTCTAAGCAGGCCTCTTCTGAATCCCACAGCTGAACGATCGGAGATCTGGCAGGTGAATTCAAGTGTACAGCACCCGCCTTCCCTTCTGCAGTCCCGTGTGGGACCAGGGAGGGACCTGAGGCTCCAGCGCCTGCTCTGCCCTCCAGCCCTGCCGTGTGCCCTCTCTGCTCGCGTGTCCCCTGCTGTGCCATCTGCCAGCAGGTGCCGGGTGACTTTTAATGAACAGTCACGGGGAGCAGCCCACTGGCTCTGCGGCCATGTTACAGGCTGAGCCCCAAGGGGACAGCAGTTCCCAGACCCTGGGGAGGAAGGCGAAGCCAATCCGACCCTGGAGGACTGAGTCCCTCCGTGTCCTCCCCGAGGACTGTGACGGGCTCCACTGAACAGCTGCCGTCCCGAAGAGCTGTGTGGGGCCTGACTGCCTGCGGGGCCAAGTGTCCTTCCTGAGAGGGCCTCAGAGTGGCCCAGTCTGCAGGTCTCAGTGACCCTCATCAACAGCAGGCAGAATCACCTCAGCTTGAAATTTGTCTCCACACAGCCCCTCTCCACAGAGGAAGGACCCGGAGTCAGCCCTGACTCTGCGGCCAGCTCCCCTACTTCACAAACGGATCCAGCCCTGGGGGTGGGGGGTCCTTTTATGAAGCAGAGCAGTCCTGTGGGACGAGGAGAGTAATCGTGACTAAATCACACACCTGGGGCTCCGTCGGTTGGAGGTCTGGCTCTTGACTTTGGCTCAGGTCCTGATCTCCGTGTTGTGGAATTGAGTGTTCCCCCCCACCACCCGGACATGGGGCTCCGTGCTCAGTGGGGAGTCTGCTGGACTCTCTCCCCCCACTTCTGTCCCTCCCCTCATTTGCACGCTACCTCTAAAATAAATAAATACATTTCTAGATAGTTAGATAGATAGATAGACAGACAGATAGCTGAGGCATAGACCTGTGCATTTCCCAGGAATCCTGGGCCTTCACAACTCACAGGACAGCATGTGAGGGACAGAAGGAACTGGTCAGCAAACAGGCTGTAAGTTCACTACGGGATCTACTCTTCGTGGCATCAAACCTAGTGACAGTCTGAGGGCAAGGCCAGGTGCACAGGCCATGCCAGGGACAGAAAAATGGAAAAATAAATCTTTCCTTGAGCCAACAAGGAAGATGAAACAGGTCAGGAGGCGTGAGCAAACACGAGACAACTCACACTGAGTCACGGAGAGAGAGAAGGGGCCGGTGCCCACCTGCGGAAGAGCGGGACTCACAGCCAGGGAAGGATGGGGAGACCTAGAGAGGACAGACTTCATCCCTGCAGGACAAACTAGCCTGGGTCAGGGCCTGCCTGGGGAAGGGGGCAACCCGCTGAGGGGCATCAGCACCCAAGACCGTGGTGAGGTAGGACAGAAGGGAGTCGGGGTACAGGGAGGAAGGCTCTGACGGCACAATGCATCTGGAATATTCTGTGGGTAAGGGGGCCCTGCTGAAGGAGCTGGGGGCCAGGGTCAGCTGTGAGGATGGATGCTGTCTGGTGGGGAGGCATGTGGGCTAGAGGAGGTGGGAGGCTGGTCACGAGGTTACTGCTGAGCAGTGCTCCAGAAGGGGAGGAGGATGGGTCCCAGACCCTGGAATGCAGCTGACCCAACCCCAAGGCCAGGCCCACCCACCTGCATCCTCTTGCTCACACACACACACACACACACACACACACACACACACAGAGGGAGAGAGTGGTATATTTTTGGCCAAAGTGTGATGGTGCCCATGAGTGTGGCCTTCTCAACACAAGCCATGGGGCAGAGGAAGCCCCAGTAGAGACCACTTTCATCTTTAATGTGCTTTTCAACTCCTAATGGGCAAAAGAAATTTGAGAATCCTTAGAAATTCAGATCACTTATTCCCCGAAGTTAAACCTTGGGAGGATTAGGGAGAAACACGTTCTGTCTCCAAGATTGGCATCTCTCCCCCTTTGCCCTCCCTTTGTGCAGAACACACCACCTTGGAAGGAGGCACCCCTCCTCCCTGAGGCTTGCTCATTTGTGCCAAATGTTTGCAGGCTTTGATAAGCCCCCCCGGCGGTCCCGTCCCCCTCAGCGCAGCACACGGGCCACCCCCACGGGGCTCGGTGTCACTGCGGGACGACTCCCTCCTCCTGGTCTTGGTGTCGCTGCTGCCAGCAGGTCCAAGTGAGCTGGGGCCCCAGCCTCAGTGCCTTGGGTAATAGGTTCCAGGAGGCATGTCCCAGACTAAATGCCACAGAAAATAACTTCTAGGAAGTCCCCTCACCGTGACCAACAGGATTGTTGCTGATGGATCAAACCCCAGAAGGAATTGAGACCAGTCTTCAAAGCTAACGTTCAGGTGTCAGGCATTGTCCTAAGGACTTTACCCATATTGATTCATTCAAAGCCTGTAACAACCCTATGAGTAGGAACTATTATTACCAGACCCATTTTAAAGATAAGCAACCCGAGGCGGAGAGAAGTAAACTGCCCGAGAGCCCACAGCTAGTAAGTGCTTTAAACCCCATCGTGCTCTGGGCACTTTACCACCCCATGAAACTGCCTCTTCCTCACGTTCTCATCGATAGCGGTGACACCGACAGAGCCTGGCTGGACCCGGACCAGGAGCAAGGCTTCCAAGCCTCCGGGGCCCTTTAGCAATCACGAGATTCCTCTAGATTCAGGGGTGAACCTCCAAGCACCTACTCGGAAAGTGGCAGCAATGAGAGGGCTCGTGTCCTGAGGCAGGATTTATGGGAATCCTTGGTCTGTCCCCCTAATGACCCCCCTCCAGAGCAGAAATGGCACTCACACCCTCTGCCACCAGCTCCTGCCCCCTCACTCCCAGGGGAGAGCCAGAGACAGACCAGAGCCCCCCCCTCCGGGGTTCCGGGGTTCGGACTTACTTGAAGAAGTCTTCCTTGCAGTAGACGCTCCCCGCCCTGGAGAAGCACCTGTCGGCCAGCGGCATCTGGCAGTCTGCACACTTGAGGCAAGAGCTGTGCCAGTGTCGGTCAAGGACCTTCAGGATGAACTTGTCCAGGATGTGCTGGTTGCAGCCAGCGCACTGAGGGATCTCTGTGGGGAGGGAGACAAGGCAGAGTGAGTCTTCCACGCGGCGCTGCTCACCACGCCAGACCCCGTGTGGATGCCCTCCCTTCTCCACGATTCCTCTCCCACGGGAGGAAAAGGACATAACCCAAAGCCTTCGACTGCCCCATGGAATGGGGTGGGGCATACACAGCACGGAGGTCACCGGTCCAGGCGGCAGGTGGGAACTGAAATCCAGCCCACCCTGTGTGTCCCATTAGGAGGCGGGATTCTCAAGGGGCAGGAACAGGGTTCCTTACGCAGCTTTGTGTCCCGGCTGCCCAGCACCGCGCCTGGCACGCCCGAGTGGCTTCACAGAGCTGATCATGGAAAACATACTTAATCACATCCTCTCCAAGAAGTTCACCTTGAAACAGTTCGCCAGTTTCTCCTGTGCACTCCAAATCATCAACACAAGTCGGAAAACCAGATCTCTCGGGAATCATCCGTGTTTCTTGATTCCTGTCATGTTTGTTGGCGTGTTATAATTTAAAAGTGTTAACATAAGGGAATTCGCCTCAAAGCACTGGGGGAAAAATATGACCCATCCAAGTCTATGTAGAAAGAAAGCTCGAGTACTAAGTCATTCGTCTATCAGACCTATAGACAGGCTACTGCGACCTTCACGTCGTGCTATCTCTAGTGACGGACACACGTGTCAGTCACAGGCCCAGTAAACCCCAAAGCCAGCCTGTTCCCATTATGGCCTCAGCAGCTACCAACATTTGCCTGAAAGTCAGACCCACTAGGTGCCTTGCTCTTTGACCCCATTCCCAAAAGGCCCCATGAAAGCTACCAGGAACACACTGGGGCAGATCTGCATGGGTCTGGGAACCAACTACCTGTCCTCGTGCATACGGCATTTTTTTCTATCAAAAAGGTTCCCCGGCTGCCTAAGTGGCTCAGTCGGTTGGGCATCTGCTTTGGGCTTAGGTCACGATCCTGGAGTCCCCAAATCAAGCCCTTCTTCCCACTCCCCCCTTGGAGGGGAGTCTGCTTCTGCTTCTGCCCCCTCCCCTCCCCGCCCACCACTTGTGCACAATCTCTCTCTCTCTCTTTCTCTCTCTCTCCCTCTCTCTCTTTCAAATAAGTAAAATCTTTTTAAAAAAATTTTTCCTCCTTGACAAAATGTTCAACCAATTAGATGCCAAGTTACTTGCCGAGTTACTTACAAACAGTTCCATGTGCCCAGCAAAGTGCTAAGCACACAACAACAACAGGATTTCCATCAAAGAAGTGGAGACGAGTAGGACACAAGGTAAGACCATGGATTCTAGGGGCACCTGGGTGGCTCAGTTGTTAAGCATCTGCCTCTGGCTCAGGTCATGATCCCAGGGTCCTGAGATCAAGCCCCACATCGGGCTCCCTGCTCTACCGGAAGCCTGCTTCTCCCTCTCCCACTCCCTCTACTTGTGCTCTCTCTCTGTCAAACTAATAAATAAAATTGTAAGAAAAAAAAAA